>NC_046155.1:217335104-217537584 GCF_011064425.1 Rattus rattus | reverse complement strand
TTGATGGTTTTTGCTCCTTTGTCAAAAACTTTCAAGGCAAATGGTCTGAAGAAGCAAGCTGGAATAGCCATTCTAATATCAAATAAAATCAGTTTTCAACCAAAAGTCATCAAAAAAGATAAGGAAGGACACTTCATATTCATCAAAGGAAAAATCCACCAAGATGAACTCTCAATCCTAAATATCTATGCCCCAAATACAAGGGCACCTACATACGTAAAAGAAAACTTACTAAAGCTCAAAAAACACATTGCACCTCACACAATAATAGTAGGATTTCAACACCCCACTTCCTCATCAATGGACAGATTCCAAACAGAAATAAAAACAGAGACATAGACAGATTTGGAAAGAAGTCATGAACCAAATGGACTTAATAGATATTTATAGAAATATTCTATCCTAAAACAAAAGGATATAACTTCTTCTCACCTCATGGTATTTTTCTCCAAAATTGACCATATAATTGGTCAAAACGGGGCCTCAAAGGTACACAGAAAGATAAAATAATCCATGTGTCCTATCAGACCACCATATGGGCTAAAGCTGTTTTTAATAACAATAAGGAAAGAACACCCACATATACATAGAAGTTGAACAATGCTCTACTCAATGATAACCTGGTCAAGGAAGAAATAAAGAAAGAAATTAAAGACTTCATAGAATTTAATGAAAATGAAGGTACAACATACCCAATCTTATGGGACACGATGAAAGCTGTGCTAAGAGAAAAACTCATAGCTCTGAGTCCCTCAGAAAGAAACAGGAAAGAGCATATATCAGCATCTTGACACACCTAAAAGCTCTAGAACAAAAATAAGCAAGTACACCAAGGAGGAGTAGAAGGCAGGAAATAATCAAACTCAGAGCTGAAATCAATCAAGTAGAAATAAAAAGGAATATAGAAAGAAACAGCAGAACCAAAAGCTGGTTCTTTGAGAAAAATCAACAAGATAGATAAACTCTTAGCCAGAAAAACCAGAGGACACAGAGAGTGTTTCCAAATTAACAAAATCAGAAATGAAAAGGGAGATATAACAACAGAATCAGACGAAATTCAAAAAATCATCAGATCCTACTACAAAAGCCTATATTCAACAAAACTTGAAAACCAAGTACCAAAGTTAAATCAGGAACAGATAAACCATTTAAACAACTCCATAACTCCTAAAGAAATAGAAGCAGTCATTAAAAGTCTCCCAACAAAAAAGAGCCCAGGTCCAGACGGGTTTAGTGCAGAATTCTATCTGACCTTCATAGAAGACCTCTACCAAATACTATCCAAACTATTCCCCAAAATTGAAACAGATGGAGCACTACCGAATTCCTTCTATGAAGCCACAGTTACTCTTATACTTAAACCACACAAGGACCCAACAAAGAAAGAGAACTTCAGACCAATTTCCCTTATGAATATCGATAATGATAATGTGATCCAAGAACACATCAAAACAATCATTCATCATGATCAAGTAGGCTGCATCCCAGCTATGCAGGAATGGTTTAATATATGGAAAACCATCAACATAATCCACTATATAAACAAACTGAAAGATCAAAACCACATGATCATTTCATTAGATGCTGAGAAAGCATTTGACAAAATTCAACACCCCTTCATGATAAAAGTCCTGGAAAGAACAGGAATTCAAGGCCCATACCTAAACATAGTAAAAGCCATATACAACAGACTAGTAACTAATATTAAACTAAATGGAGAGAAACTTAGCAATCCCCACTGAACTCTCAGGGACTAGACAAGGCTGCCCACTCTCTCCTCCTTATTCAATATAGTTCCTCAGAGTCCTAGCTAGAGCAACAGACAAAGACATCAAAAGGATAGATTAATGGAAAAAGTCAAAATATCACAATTTGCAGATGATATGAGTGTATATTTAAGTGACTGCAAAAGTTCCACCAGAGAACTACTAAAGCTGATAAACACCTTCAGCAAAGTGGCTGGGTATAAAATTAACTCAAATAAATCAGTAGCTTTCCTCTACACAAAAGAGAAAAAAGCTGAGAAAGAAATTAGGGAAACAACACCCTTCATAATAGTCCCAAATAATATAAAATACCTCAGTGTGACTTTAACCAAGCAAGTGAAAGATCTGTATGATAAGAACTTCAAGTCTCTGAAGAAAGAAATTGAAGAAATCTCAGAAGATGGAAAGATCTCCCATGCTCATGGATTGGCAGGATTTATATAGTAAAGACGACCATTTTCCCAAAGCGATCTACAGATTCAATGAAATCCACATCAATATTCCAATCCAAGTTTTCATAGAGTTAAACAGAACAATTTGCAAATTCATCTGGAATAACAAAAAACCTAGGACAGCTAAAACTATCCTCCACAATAAAATGACTTCCAGGGGAATCACTATCCGTGAACTCAAGCAGAGCAATAGTGATAAAGACTGAATTGGTATTGGTACAGAGACAGGCAGATAGACCAGTGGAATAGAATTGAAGACCCAGAAATGAACCCAAACACCTATGGTCACTTAATTTTTGACAAAGGAGCTAAAACCATCCAATGGAAAAAGATAGCATTTTCAGCAAATGGTGCTGGTCAACTGTAGGAAGATTCCAGCATGTGGAAGATTGCAGATCGATCCGTTCTTATCACCATGTAGAAAGTTTAAGTCCAAGTGGATCAAGGATCTCCACATCAAACCAGATACACTCAAACTAATAGAAGAAAAAGTGGGGAAGCATCTCAAACACAAGGGCACTGGAAAATTTCCTGAACAAAACACCAATGGCATGCTCTAAGATCAAGAATCGACAAATGGATCTCATGAAACTGCAAAGTTTCTGCAAAGGCAAAGGACACTTGTTAGGACAAAATGGCAACCAACAGATTGGGAAAAGATCTTTACCAATCCTACAACTGATAGACGGCTCTTATCCAAAATATACAAAGAACTCATGAAGTTAGACTGCAGGGAGACAAGCAACCATATTAAAAAATGGGGTTCAGAGTTAAACAAAGAGTTCACAGCTGAGGAATATCAAATGTCTGAGAAGCACTGTTCAACATCTTTAGTTATAAGGGAAATGAAAATCAAAACAACCCTGAGATTTCACCTCACACCAATCAGAATGGCTAAGATCAAAAACTCAGGTGACAGCAGATGCTGGCAAGGATGTGGAGAAAGAGGAACACTCCAGTGTTGGTGGGATTACAGACTGGTACAACCATTCTGGAAATCATTCTGGAGGTTCCTAAGAAAATTGGACATTCCACTACCTAAGGACCCAGCTATCCCTCTCTTGGGCATGTACCCAAAAGATGCTCCAACATACAACAAAGACACATGCCCCATCATGTTCATAGCAGCCTTATTTATAATAGCCAGAAGCTGGAAAGAACCCAGATTTCCTTCAACAGAGGAATGGATACAGAAAATGTGGTACATCTACACAATGGGATATTACTCAGCTATCAAAAACAATGACTTTATGAAATTCACAGGCAAATGGATAGAACTGGAAAATAACATCCTGAGTGAGGTAACTCAATCACAGAAAAACACACATGGTATACACTCATTGATAAGTGGATATTAGCCCAAATGCTCGAATTACCCAAGATGCACAGAACACATGAAACTCAAGAAGGATGACAAAAATGTTGTTGCTTCACTCCTTCTTTAAAAGGGGAACAAGAATACCCTTGGGGCAGGATATGGAGGCAAAGTTTAGAACAGAGTCTGAAGGAATGCCAATTCACAGCCTGCCCCACATGTGGCTCATACATATACAGCCACCAAACTAGATAAGATGGATGAAGCAAAGAGGTGCAGGCTGACAGGAACTGGACGTATATCTCTCCTGAGAGACATAGCCAGAATATGGCAAATACAGAGGCGAATGCCAGCAACAAATCACTGAACTGAGAACGGGACCCCTGTTGAAGGAATCAGAGAAAGGACTGAAATTGCTGAAGGGCTTGGGACCCCACATGAACAACAACCAACCAACCAGAGCTTCCAGGGACTAAGCCACTACCCAGACTATACATGGACTGACCCTGGGCTCCAACTTCACATGTAACAATGAATAGCCTTTGTAGGGTCACCAGGATGGGAAGCCCTGGTCCCGCAAGGCTGGACCCCCAGTGAACGGGATTTTTCAGGGGAGGGTGGTAATGGGGGGGAGGATGGGAGGAAACACCCACACAGAAGGGGGGGGAAAAAGGTTAGGGGGGATGTTTGCCTGGAAACCAGGAAAGGGAATAACAACTGAAACGTGAATCAGAAATGCCCAATTTAATAAAGATGGAAAAAGACAAAAGAAGAAGAAGAAGAAGAAGAAGAAGAAGAAGAAGAAGAAGAAGAAGAATAAGAAGAAGAAGAAGAAGAAGAAGAAGAAGATGACGAAGACAGTCATCAACGAATGATAGAGTAGGATAGATATTTGATCTTAGATCTATTAACCTCCTGAATCATGAGTAGATTTTTTTCTTAGCTCCAAATCATCCATTCTACAAGAACTCCCCCTTGCTAAGTCAACAACCATTTGCAAAGGAAATTCTTTGTTAGTGCATCTCTGTTCACATTACAATTATCTTGTAAATGTAGGTGTATTTCCATCTCTTATACATAACCCTCATATAAAATTAATGCCCTTCAGTTGATCTAAGATTGAAATACAACTCTTTATCATGAGGACTGACTCAGAAAAGATTTTGGAAAAATACTTAAAATTTATCACTGGAGTAATTTTAAGCTATGTGTACATGGCTCATTGGTAAATTTTAGATGATCCTTATTAATTCTATTGCTTTTTATTTTGAACTTATTTAATACAATGCATTAACATGGACTCACTTAGTCAATGATAATAACACAGCTTTGCCTATCATCAAAACTAGGACATTAGGTAAATTTCATCACGAGTTTTTGTTTTTGGTGTGTGTGTGTGTGTCTGTGTGTGTGTGTGTGTGTGTGTATGTGTGTGTGTGTACACGTGTGTGTGCATGCATGTGTGTGTGTGTACTCGTGTGTGTGCATGCATGTGTGTGTGTGTGTGTTCATGTATAGATTGAAATTTTTATCAGCTGGGTAAAGTAAGTAGCATCATAATCAATTATACACAGGTGTGTCCTTGTTAAATTTTCCATATTTCTCTTCAATCAGCATGTCCTTCACTCAGCGTAGCCCCTTGAAACCACTGACTGTTGTTCCTCTGTATAACTGCCAACCCAGTACTATACAGTTAGAATCATACATGATGTCACCCGTGAGGAAAAGCTTTCATTTTTCAAAAATCTGGCACTAAGACGCAGAAGTTCTTTCAACTGTTACACACGGTTACAGCTAATAGTTTATTCTTATTTCTTGCTGAATAATAATTATTGTATGCACAGTCCAAAATTTTCTTGTTCATTCAGCCCATGAAGGACATCTGGTTAAATTCTATCTTGGGATTTTACAAATAAAGCTATGGTGAGGATGGATTTGTGCAAATCCTCTCTCTGGGATGTACATCCAAAACAGAATTTCCAAGTCATGTGGTAAGTATACATTTAATGCTACCAAAATTAAGAAACTACCAGATTTTTTCCAGTGGAACTACCTTTTTATGTTCTCATTGTCAATACCTGAGAAGTAAGGTCTTAGTATCCTTGCCAGCATTTGTTATCATTAATGTGTACTTACTACAGCCGCTTTAAAGGCTATAGTTTGGTATTTTGTCATAATAGCAAACAGAATTTCTCTGGTGGCTGATAATGTTAGCATGCTCTTGTGTGCGTATTTTGTTTCGCTTCTTTATGAAATTTCCACAGTAATGTTGATCTTCTTTCTGATGGAATTGTCTTATTCCAATTATAAGTTTTAAAATCATACAATAAAATCTAACTTTCACTTTTTCCTTATTTATTTTTGGCTAATTGTGTTGTATATTCTAGCTGCAGTTCCATTAGCTTGGCAGCTCTCCTTTCTTTCCTGGTCTGGTAGTAAGTTGGTTGGCTTTGCTTCTAACTAGCAAATCGCACCCTCCTCGCCTCTTGATCTTGCCGTGTAGCCTTCTGCTCCTCACTCGTGGCTCTTCGTCACCTCACTCATTCCTCATGGCTTTACGTTCTTCACCAGAAATTCACCTCTGCTTTCTTCCAAAAGTTTGAGTTGAAGAATCAACTAACCTGGCTACTTTTTTTTTTTTTAAGATTTATTTATTTGTTTGTTTGTTTGTTTAATGTCTGTCACTGTCTTCAGACACACCAGAAGAGGGCATCAGATCCCAAAACAGATGCTCGTGAGCCACCATGTGGTTGCTAGGAATCCTTTTAACCACTGAGCCATCTTTCCAGCCACCTCCTGGCTACCCTAAATTTCTGACAGCCACACTTTCCTTTCTAGCTAATTATTCATATTACAGTAAAATTGTGAGATTTGACGACCTTAAGCATACACACAAAATGCACTCATCCCATATTTAATCAAAAATTTTTAAATGAAAATAAACAATAAAAAAAGCACATAAAGTTTTCATTTTTCATGAAGGCAATATTGCTGTGACTATAGTCATTACCTTAGGAATATTCAATTATTTTAAAAGTCCCCTCTTTCTCTTTAATTCTTTCTCCTTGTATCTCTCTGCCCTTTCACCCCTTTGGTAATTTGATGCAGCTGCTTCACTGGTGCCTAAGGCACATGCATCTTTTTTCTGTTGTGATTTTGTGAATAATTTGTTCTATGTCATAAAGCATTCATGTTTCTGCTCTAGTTGTCATTCTCTTTATTGTCTCTCTGCCACATCTCAATCACTTGTTTTCTCTCCCTTTAAATACCTGAAGCCCCTACTAGTTATCCCTACTAGTTATCCCCACTAGTTATCCCTACTAGTTATTCCTACTAGTTAAGTATCAGCTTCACTAGCTCATCCTCTCTTGCATTGTTTCCCTTAGCATTTATTCTTAAATGCTTTTACCCTGCACCGAAAACTATTGTGCTAGACATTTTCATGTGAATTTCTTTGCATGTAGTTAAATTGCTCCCTCTCTATAATATTATATGTGTCATGATACTTGAACTCAGGAATGACTTCATACAAATCGGTTATCCATTATCTTCTGCAGTATGGCCTCAGGGGCCTCGTCTTTCCATAGCAATATTAAATGTGAACTAAAGAAATCTGTGTTCTTTCTGAAAACTTTTCAGACAATTTACTAACATATTACTTATAACACAGGGCAATGAGAATGTTCACACTGGATCAAAATTGTGTCTACAATTGCTTATGTATAGGAGGCAAGGGTGCCACTCAGCCATAAGTTCTCCCTGATGTGTAATTTCCCCTCATCCAATGCTATGAATCTCTAATGAATTTAAAAACATCTTGTCAAAATAATCACAGCTTTTCCCTTTCAAATATCTATTTGTTTGCACTATGAGAACTTCTGCTCTCAGCTCTCTCATCAAAGCAACTAAGGTGCAACAAAGAAAGAGAGACCGTGCTCACTGCTTGTTTGACTCTAAACTCTACTGTGGCGGGTTCACAGTGCCCTGGATTTTGGTTACATAATGAAGCCCATGAAAGCAGGTTTTATTCTGTCAAAATTAAATCACAGAAGAAGCATGCTCATAGATGCCTGTGATCCCACAAGCAGGTGAGGTAGGTGAAGCAGTGGATTCTGAGTATTTCCTAAAACCAACATTAATTAAAATGACTTCTTTCTTCCCATGTCGCAAATCTTTGTTGTATAAGTATGCTTAACTGAGTACAAGCACCTGTGTGCAAATGTAGCTCTCTTTCTGAAGACACAAGAATATAGGCTGTCATATCAGAAGTGGTGAAGCTTCTTCTACTGCACACAGCTATGCTAGGTGATACAAACTGACATAGATTTCTTATTCATGAGTTCTACGGCATGGGAAAGCATTGCCTGAATCTTAAACTGTTACGGGCTGTGAATATATTCTCACTTAGAATTGGGTAAAAATGGTCATAGCATATCAGAGAGCAGTCAGCGGAGGCGCCACCGCCTGCATAGCATGCTTTTCATGTGGATTCTGGTTCTCACGGCTGTTCCAATATTTATAAGGACATGTTTATTTTCCTATTTCTTTAGAGATTTGGGCGAAATACTAAAATTCCAATGCTCTTCACTCCTCTTCAGGTATTCATGGGTCTCCCATTCTTTGGCGTCTGTGTTTAGATTGGCACTTATTCACTGGAGAATCATTGCCTGCCTGAGCCTCTCTCCTTCACTCTCAGTCTGCCTTCACAGCAGTGGGAACACAGTTCACACAGCCCCAGAGCAATGATCATGCCTTCAAAGCATCTTTGGGTCATTTGATTAATTAATATCTATAGCTTCCTGGTCACAATGATTGGAACAGAACATTCTGAGTGGTACTTCTTTTCCTTAAGGAATAATTGTTTCTTATTCTATCATTGACAAAATTCTCTTTACATAACGTTTTGCATAGTTTTACTAATAATTTTGAAACATATTTTAACAATGAGGACTTTTTAAGTATTACTCCAATTTCTTAAACCCCCAAGGACTGTCAAATTATCCAACTGAAAATTCAGAATATTATAGTCTGAAAATGACTTTAGACTCTAAAGAGGTAAGAAAATTGAGGGAAGTTTTAAACAATATAAAATTGCTTTTTCTCATATTTAAAAACTGTGGTATGTAAAAGTTGGCTAGTGTGTTGACCCAGAATAGATATTCAATAGAAGCACAAATTATAATGAAGTGAATTTTAAAGTTCATCTAAATGTTCCAGAAATAAAACAGGATAGCTGAACTCAATATCACAATAGTAGCATGTCTCTGTAAAGTGGAGTAGTGCTTATGATGGCAGCAAAGAATGCGACATTATGTTTCCAGTTCTTAATATAAATTGCTATTCTGAAGGCACAGGCATGCAAACCCCAGAAATTATTAATAACAGGGGACCAAATGCCTGAGCTAGGCTTTCTACTCTTAATTTGATTTATATCTGTACTCTTCTTTATACCAGAAAGGAATTAAAGCAGTTTACAAGGATAAATAAAATATGACAAAATACAAGTTGAAACTGGAGGAGAAAACAAAAGATACCGTGGAAACAAAATAGAGCCTGAAATATATCAAATTTTGTTCTGTAATAAAGCATCTTCATTGTTGATCAACACATTGAAATTTAAGCTTTCAAACGATCAAGTAAAGGAATTAGTCTTTTTGTTTGTGTAACAAAAGATGTTGGAGATACACCCAAACCAGGATAAAGAAATAAAGATAATGGATTTAGAGAGAATTTTAACATTTCTTTTTTTTTTTTTGGTTCTTTTTTTCGGAGCTGGGGACCGAACTCAGGGCCTTGCGCTTCCTAGGCAAGTGCTCTACCACTGAGCTAAATCCCCAACCCCTAGAGAGAATTTTAACTGAAATTCCTACTGATAAAAAATGTTCTCAATAGGAGCCTCTTAATGAACCTGGGATGCAGAGGCAGGAGGATCATTGAAAGTTCAGGTACAGAATGGTCAGCGTAGAAAAGCTCCAGGAAACCCTGGACTACAGCATCAAGACCATATCCTTCATAATGATTGCAGAAAGCTAAATATAAGAGAGTAAAAAACACATACAAAGTACTAGAAAAATTTGGTAGCAATATGTTTAGCATATTAAAAGACATTATACAATGCTGGAAAATGTAAAGACAGTGAAATATTTCGAAGGGAAATAATTTTTTTTTAAAAAAAAATCTATTGATAAGGAGAGGTGACTGTCACCCAGGCCTGGTATTGCACAGCTGTGGTTCCAGCATTTGGGAGGCTGAGGCCGAGGGCCTGTGGGTTCAGGACAGTTTATGATATATGCTCAACAGGGTACTGTGTGAAAATGAAGCAGACTGACAAATTCTGAGGCAGACAGAAATGTGTGGCCACCAAATTTTACCTTTAAAATAGTTGGGCATCAGAAAAAACACACATATCGAGTGAAATTGAATAGCCATGCTGTTGCTTTATCTCTGCATGTAGGATGGCAGTCTTCTGAAGAAAAATGTGAAAGAGTTTTCATTGTGCCCACACGTTCACATACTGAAAGTGAGGAGGGCCTGAATTAAGTCATCAGCAGGCTTTGAGATCCTTCCCGTACATAGATCAGCCCTCAGAGTGATTTGATGACTACTGTTTACTACTTCTTGGAACTCATTTATATTACTTAGAACCATGCATAGTCAGCTAGGACATGTGAGACGCACTACTCATTGGAATGGTAACTGCGGTAGAAACAGCTTCGGTTGAAAGAGAGAATGATCCAAAACCCCGGGCAGAATGAGGAGCTGTTCTGTCAGGTGGCTGCATAGCTGTGCATTTATTCCCATTTGTGGCACATACAGGCTTTAAGAAGCATACGTTTCTGTCATTAGGTGTCCCAAGTCACCCTTATCCTTAGTGGATCAAAACCAGAATATTCTAAAGAGGTGGACACATAATTTTGAAGAGAAATTGTACTGAATACCAGAAATAATAGAAAATACTCAGTCGTTTCCTGCTCCTAATAAAAGAATGCACCAGGAAATACTGCAAATATGAAGAGGGCCAGTTTCAAAGGAGGTGACTATGGAGAACTAAAAATTCAATTCTACCCCTACAAACAGTAAACATATATTTGTTAAATATGGATAATTTTAAATGCAAGTTAATACATTGTAAATACAATGATATTTCTAATAAAGTAAATACAAAATGATATTTCTAAAATTTAAATTTAGGGAAGATGAGACGAAATACTGAAAGCAAACTAAAAATCTTGTGATAGCAAACATAACTATTATAAATGTGATTAAGGACAAGTAGACAAGTAGAAATTCTCATGGGAGAAAATACGTATTCAAGAAATAATATACAAAAAGAAATTCCCATAGTTAAATATATAGGTCTTTGAACACAACTCCATGCCAGAATAATTACCAAATGAAAAATTTAAGACCTAGTACATAAACAAACACTTACTATAGGCATATTCTAACACAATTTATAATTTAAAGAAAAGGGAAAAACATGACAATTATAAAGTGAAAAATGCTCAATAAAATGATATCTCAGTAGTTCTCCAATGTGACACGTTAACAGAAGGTTTGTTTCAAGTAAAATATTTTAGAAGAAAAACAATTTATGATGATCCAAAAGTTTCACCTACAGGGATTTATAATCTTGACGTGTATTTTAGACTTCACGAATGTGAATTTTTGATTGACAGGTTATGTTTTTATTTTCTTTCAATACACTGACTTTTTTGTGTATGGCCTTGCAGTGTGTCAGATCCAAAACGTCAGCTGTTAGCATTTTGGGATATCATTAATTTGCCAGTGTGATACTCCTCTTCTTTTCAAGGATACAGATATCAGTGTGAATCTTCACTTTTCGCTCTGAGTGTTTTGAGCTTCTTTGGTGGATTAGTCGCATGTGAGATGCTCACAGACATAGTCTTCCAGACTTTTCTGTAAGTCTCAAGCTGCACTTGCCTCTTTCACCAAGTCTGTTTACCGGCATCTCCACCAGCAGCGGACCTTGCTTCAGTTATTAACAGCATTCTCTAGTTTTGTAAGCTGATTTATAATCGCTCTTTGGAACCCTCGTTTGGTGAGCACAGTATCTAGATCTCTCTGTGCTCTCATTGGCTCTGGCTCTGTATTGGCTTGGGTGTGAGTCACCCTACTTGATTTCTTTATGTGCCTCGAATCCTTTTATCTATGAATTGGACATTTGGGATGATAAAATGCAAACTGGGTAATGTTCCCCTGTTTTCCCATCATGCTGATAGCTCAATTGTGTTCAAGTGTTTGATGACTGGATCGATAATTCAGTACAGTCAGTTTTCCCTGCGTTTGCAGCCTTTGAAGTTGCTCTGCTGAGGATAAAGACCTGGCCTCACATGTACACAACCATGACTAAGTTACAGGGTTGCTTCCACCTTCAATTTTACAGTATATCTCTGTAATGTTTTCTCTCTCATAGCCTGTGTTTTTCCTACTATCGTGCCCAGCTACTCATATCCACTAAATGGTGGCTGACTACTCTATTATTGTAGAGAGTATCTCGGTCCATAAATTGGTCCACCATTTATCCAAGTTAACACTTCAGTCCCTTTGTCAACATCATCATTTGTACAATTTCTGGGCCTTGGTCCATACACATGTGTTATTTTATTTTATTTTATTTTATTTTATTTTATTTTATCACACCTCTCTTTGCATTTCTTTGTTTTCTGTTTTATTTTGTTATTTTTGGGCTACAAGATTTCTCCTAATTGTTTACTGCCATCCTCCCCTCCCTTACTATTTTCTACAGCATCGGAATTATCTCCATGATTAGCTCTTGGTCTATATAAAATCAGACCCATTGGATAGAGCCATGGAGCTCTCTGTTCTTATGGGTTGGATTGCTCAGTGGGCAGAATGGATAGGTACTGAATACAGTTGCTTCTTTGCATAGGGTAGCAACCTTTTTATTAATATGGTGCATATTAATGGTGGCACTGGTCTTCTCTCCTGGTATATTCATTTTAAGCAAAACCTAGACCAATATTTTCTGGGACCCAAATTTTTAATAATGAATTTAGTGTATAACATCTACCTAGGGGCTTTGACTTGCCTAACCTACAAGAAACTGGTAAGAGCTCTGGGCTGGTAGATGGGAGGGCATTGAGCCTCATCTTAGTAACACTAGTGAAGAGTTTCTACCACAATTATACTAAGGGTTTTAGAATCAAATTTTTATGTATACACCATAGCCTCTCACTTTCCTTTCAAATTTAATTTTACAGCACATTATACAATAACTTAAAACATATACAAGCATATGCTTTTGACATACTTGAATATACATTTATTCCCACCTATATGAGCATACAGGTATACTGGTATTTTGAGTCAAGTTACTGATATCATTATAAATATCAGAGCTAGCAAAGAGAAATAAGTGTACATAAAGGAAAATTTTCAACAAATTGCTTATTTTATTCATCAGTATCTTTAAAAACATTTGGAAAAATACCTACTGATTTGGAGAATACATGTTCAAAGGGTTTATATTTGAAATGTCTGAGTAATTTCTATGAGGCTATAACTCTGGTCATAACCATCAGAAACAATAGAAAGCATCCTCTTCAAATGTGGGCAGAGTTAGGGCAGCTCTATATGTCTCTATAGAAGATAGACAAATAGCCAACAAATACATCAAATTGTCATTGATCAATAGAGAATTACAGTCCAATCTACAATGAGCTGTCACTTTGTATCCATTTGGATGACCACTGCCTGAAAAACAGTGTTTCCAAGGATGTTGAGAAATTAAAGCCTCTTTCTACTCTTATTAAGAAAATAATATAGTGCCACTGGGTTTTGAAAACAATTGGTAGTTCTTACAAAAATTAAAATAAAATAGTCCTATGATCTAGCAATCCTACTTCTGGGTATATACCTAATGTATCTATTTTATTAATATTTATGTAATTTTAACTATGGTTTTGGAGAGTTACCTTTGCATTCATAATCATTTCAACATTATTCACATAACTCAAAATGTTCATGTACACATGAACAAATGATTTGGCAAACCTAATGTGGTACTTTCATTCAATGAAATATTATTCAGCTTCGTGGGGGAATTATGACACATGCTACAACACTGATATTATTTGATGACTGTTTGCTACATGAAAAACTCCAATTACAAACAGCTAAATAGTGCATGATTCCATGTAGATGAGTTACTTTCAGGAGTAAAATTGATGGAAACAAAGTAGATTACCAGGAATTGTTAGTCAAGGAAAATGTAAGGTTTTCTTTAATGGTGGTATGGGTAGGCTATGCTGGGCTTTGGGAGTGTAGAGTGCTTACATGCATCCACACAGTGAGCACGTGGCACCACACAGTGAGCACGTGGCACCGCACAGTGTGCACGTGTGCACGTGGCACCGCACAGTGAGCACGTGGCACCGCACAGTGAGCACGTGGCACCGCACAGTGAGCACGTGGCACCGCACAGTGTGCACGTGGCACCGCACAGTGAGCACGTGGCACCGCACAGTGTGCACGTGGCACCGCACAGTGTGCACGTGGCACCGCACAGTGAGCACGTGGCACCGCACAGTGTGCACGTGGCACCGCACACTGAGCACGTGGCACCGCACAGTGTGCACGTGGCACCGCACAGTGAGCACGTGGCACCGCACAGTGTGCACGTGGCACCGCACAGTGAGCACGTGGCACCACACAGTGAGCACGTGGCACCACACAGTGTGCACGTGGCACCACACAGTGTGCACGTGGCACTACACCAGTGCTTGCTTAAAGCAGTTCAGTTACTAAACGTGACATTACATGTTCTTGACAATGGGATAAAACACCATTTTTGATAAAGAATACTTGGAATAATTTAATAAAAGACTTGTTTGTGGAAAAAATTTTTCATCGATCTTTAAGTTTTTTCAAAAGCAGGGATCAAATACAACATATTTCTGATTCAGAAGCAAAACAACTTATAAGCAGGTGATAAGAGGAGAGGTGAGGAGAATCCACACAATCTGGAACTGTTTGCTGGTATTCAAGTCAGTGAGCCACTGTCACCCTGCCTGTGGGAAAGAACCAACAAACTCTTTTTTTGTTTTGTTTTGTTTTACATTAGGTTATATACTTTAATAGACTTCTTGCAAGACAGTGAGCATGCCTTCAGAGAAATTTTAAACAAACATAAAATCAACATAATACTATTAGGCCTAGTACTTCTCAGGTCTATGTAACCCTTGCCAACAACTTTAAATTTTTTTTCTTTACACAGAGTCCTACTATGTAGCTCTGGCTAGCCTCACAGTCAAAAATCCACCGGCCTCTAACTCCCTAGTTCTGGGACTAAATGCACACTATGCCTGCTGCAACAATTAAGATTTTTAATTGATTATTTTATTTATTTACATTTCAAATATTATCCCCCTTCCCAGTTTTCCTTCCACAATCCCTCTATCCTCTCCTCCCTCCCCCTGCCTCACCTGGGATCACTTGGAAGAGACCCCCTTAGTCCTGTGGAGGCTTGATGTCCCAGGATAGGGGAACAGTAGGCTGCTGAGGTGGGAGTAGGTGGGGGACAAACTCCTTTTGTAATTCGTTTCAAAAATCAAGTAAGATTTCCAGGAAAACCAGATACATAAAAATGGCCAAGTGACACATTTCACATAAAAACATGCAATGTGCTAGAAACATGAGTATATTTGAAACTACAATAATTAAAATACAAATCCACGCAGCTCGCAACCATTTAGATGGAACAATGTTTAAACACTAACCCTACATACAAGACCAAAATGTCACTAAAGTCACACTGTGCACACGTGACATAAAACATCAGTGACAATCCTGACTTTAGACTAGATAGAAACATGAAAGCAAGCTTTACATGTGCCACCATCCCTTTTTTAAATAAGCAGAGCCTTGAGAAAAATTGGAAAGGAAGGAGTAATTTTCGTAAATCTGCCAAATATTAAACATAATTATTTCAGAGCCCCACGATTAACAGGGAGACTCACTTTCTTTGATGCATCTTTGCGTATTTTCTAAATCTTATATAGTACACACTTAAATCTTTAATAATTAGAGAAATAAACATTTTGTCTGAACAGCAATGCATGTTTTAGAGCTCACAAATGTTTCGGTGAATTTCACTAACGCTTGGTTACTTGATCGGTGTTTTTCTTTCTTCTGAGTGTGCCTCTGTGGACTCTGCCTGGGCATTTCATCTGGACTGCTGTGACATGTGACCTCCCCCGGGCACCTCTCTTCTAGTCATTAAAGAAGCCTGGCATGGAAGATGAAACTCAAGCCCAAACACTTATTTCTTCTTCTTCTTCCTGTCTCCAAGCTGCTCTGGCTCTTGAAGGTCACAGAATACTCTGGGAGTCTCAAACAGCTCAGCTCTGGAGGCCAGAGGTTAACTGGACTCAGCAGGGGGTTCAAGGGCTATCTCAGCCTTTGAATAACTCAACTCCCCTTGTCACCCTTTTGCCTGTAAATTCAACTCATCATCTTTGCTTCCATTTTTTAAACTTTTACAACATGCTCGACATACTTAACAATAGATATGCTCAACATGTCCAACACGACTTTTGTATTGTACAGTATCCTGAGCGACCACAGGAAATATATTAGGTCCTACTATATCAACTCAGAATGTATCTGAAAAACCCTCAGAATCCTCTGATAGCTTAGACTTTTTGTAAGTTAACGAGGTTCACTATGACATGCACACGTGTACACCGGGTGCTGTTTTGAACATCTACAATGCTCACTCCCGGCCACTACATATTCTTGTTTCCACTGCCCAATCCACCTGGTCCTCTTTGGATTCTCAGAGACTCTGGGTATCTGTTTGTTTGGTTTCATGTTTTTGTGTTGTTGCTCCAGTCTGAATTCCACGTGTGAGAGAAAGATGTAATATTTGACCTTTTGAATTCGGTTTATTTCTTAATAATGTTCACATAATAATGGACACAATGGAGTCCACCAGCAGCAACTTCTTCCTGAGGAACACCTATGAGACAACAGGGAGGACATCTGCCCTCTCTGCTTAGACATCTGCCAGGGAATTGGTTTTCTGTTACTTTGAATTTTACTCAGTAATCCCAGGTTTTAAAGGTAAATGTAGGAATCAAAGAGAGAATAGAGAGAAACATCTTAAAACTGCACGTGAAATAATTTATAAAGCTATAAAGTGTTCCTATACAAATGCAGCTACTTGAAGGGAAAGGAAGGATAGCATAATTTTAAAATCAATGTTAAATAGCATCTAGTTTTAGGTTCGATTTAGCATCATAGCAACGCACTGCTTTTCTTGTTGCAACTGTGCACATAACCACCATGCATGGTTACTCTCGGTCATTTCAAAGGTTTCTACTATTATTAATGATAAAAGAGCTATCGTGGGATTGTGCTTTCTTCATAACATCTCAGTAGTTACTTTCCTACTTTTGTGTTTGTATCTAAATTTTACATAAAAAAGAAAATATATGCAATTAAGTCTGAATTGTTTCACTTGGCACCAGTGATAGCCAGCAACAGAGCCTCCTTTCTTTAATTGAACTTATATAAAGTACCATCAGCAAGTATCTCTCTGATTAGATTTCCATTAGTTTCCTATTCATTGAATTTTACCCATTAAAAGCCATGAGATATTATTTTTCTTTAATAAACTTAATTTGTATTAAAATGATGAGAGCAAAAGTATACAAATTAATGGGATATCGTGGTATTTCAATACATCAGTTGTATCAGGTTTAAATCGAATTAACCATATAACCAACTCTTCAAACCTTTATCATTTCTTCATGGTGAAATATTTAAACCCGAGACATTTGAAATATCATTTTCCTAATTTGCACTGGAATCATGCTCCTGTCTAAACTATAATCTAGCATCCATTGATTAATTCCTCTTCATCTCCCGTCATTACCTTCTCTCAAACCTTGGATAGCTATTCTGATTTCAAACTCACATGATTTTTATAACCCACATGAGTGAGATCATGTGACACTTGTGTTTCTGTGCCTGGTTCACTTCAGTGAGCATAGTAGTCTTCATATCCTGTCTTAAATGACAGACCTGCTTCATTTCTCTATTGCTCAATTCTGTAGCACATACACATGCTATTTGGGATATCTGAATAGTACATTTGCACATTACATTTTCTTTATCCATTTACTGTCGTTTCTGTTGCTATTTCTTGGCTACTGTGACTACTGCTAAAGTCATCAAGAGGTTGCAAGTGTCCCTAGAATGTTTACATTGTTTCTTCTGCCTCTGTGATTACTGGTGGGATAGTTAGCTGATGTGATAGTTCCAATTTCAATGTACATATACATTCCTGCAAGCATTGCACAGCGATCTCCTCCCTGTTTTTCATTCTTTTCCTCACATGTTAGCTGTAGTCCTTTTGATAATAGCCATCAATAGATTAAGCCACAAGGGCCCTTCAGTGTGCATACAATAAAGCAGGGACTCATAGCAAGAGGCCTGTCTCTCGCCATGTCATCTCTGTCCTATGAAGATAGAGGCCTTGGAAATAGGCCCTGAGTTCTCAGTACACACAACCTGCTGAGACCTTAATCAGTCACCTCTTTCCTGACTCTGTCATATCTCATTGTGTTTGTTTGTCTGTTTATTCTTTTTTAATTAAATATTTTCTATATTTACATCTCAATGTTACCTCCTTTCCTGAATTACCCTCTGGAATACCTCTATCTCTCCCCCCTCCCCCTGCCTCTATGAGAGTGTAACCCCACCTACCCATGCACTGCCTCCCACCTCATCCTGGCATTCCCCTACATAGGACCATTGAGCATTCGCGAGGCCAAAGGCCTCTCCTCTCATTGATGTCCCACAGGGCCATCCTCTGTTACACATGTGGCTGGAGCCATGGGTCCCTCCATGTATATATACTCTTTGATTGGTAGTTTAGTCTCTGAGAGCTCTAGGTCTGGTTGTTTGATATTGTTCTTCTTCCTATGGGATTGAAAAACCCCTTCAGCTCCTTCAGTCCTTTTTCTAACTCCTTCATTGGTGGCCCCATTGTCAATTTAATGGTTGACTGCTAGCATTCACCTCTGTATTTCTCAGGCTCTGGCAGAGCCTCTCAGGAGACAGCTATATCAAGCTCCTGTCATAATGCACTTGTTGGCATTCACAATATTGTCTAGGTTTGGTGATAGTATATGGGATGGATCCGCAGATGGGGCTATCTCTGGATGACCTTTCCCTCAGTCTCCATGCTTTGTCTCTCTATTTCTTCCTGTGAATATTTTGTTCTCCCTTCTAAGAAGGACTGAAGCTTTTGCTCTTTGGTTTTCAAACTTCTTGAGCTTCATGTGGTCTGTGGATTGTATCATGGGCATTCTGAGCTTTTGGGCTGATATCCACTTATCAATGAGTGCATACCATGTGTTCTTTTGTAATTGAGTTACCTCACTTAGAATGATATTTTCTAATTCATCCATTTGCCTAAGAATTTCATAAAGTCATTGTTTTTAATAGCTGAATAGTACTCCATTGTGTAGATGTACCACATTTTCTGTATCCATTCCTCTGTTGAAGGGCATCTGGGTTTTTTCTAGCTCCTGGCTATTATAAATAAGGCTCCTATGAACATAGTGGAGCATGAGTTCTTGTTATTTGTTGGAGCATCTTTTGGGTATATGCCTAGAAGTGGTATAGCTGGGTTCTCAAGTAGGACTATGTCCAATTTTCTAAGAAACCTCCAGATTGATTTCCAGAGTGGTCGTACCAGTTTGCAATTCCACCAACAATGGAGGAGAGTTCCTCTTTCTCCACATCCTCGCCAGTATCTGTTGTCACCTGAGTTTTTGAACTTAGCCATTCTGACTGGTGTGAAGAAGAATCTCAAGGTTGTTTTGATTTGCATTTCCCTGACATCTAAGGATGTTGAACATTTCTTTAGGTACTTCTCAGGCATTCAATATTCGTTAGCTGAGAATACTTTGTTTAGCTCTGACCCCATTTTTAATAGGGTTATTTGTTTCTCTGGAGTCTAACTTCTTGAGTGCTTTGTATATATCAGAATTTAGTCCTCTGTCAGATGTAAGACTGGTAAAGAACTTTTCTCAATGTGTTCTTTGCAGTTTTGACCTATTGACAGTGTCCTTTGCCTTATAGAAGCTTTGCAATTTTATGAGGTCCCATTTGTAGATTTTTGATCTTAGAGCATATGCCATTAGTATTCTGTTCAGGCAATTTTCCCTTGTGCCTATGTGTCTGGGGCTCTTCCCCAATTTCTCTTCTACTAGTTTCAGTGTTTTGGGTTTTATGTGGTATTGATTTGCATTTATCCACTTGCTGACCACCAGTTGAACCAGTACCATATGTTGAAAATGCTGTCTTTTTTTGATTGGATGGTTTTAGCTCCTTTGTCAAAGGTCAAGTGACCACAGGTTTGTGAGTTCATTTCTGGGTCTTCAGTTCTATTCCATTGGTCTACCTGCCTATCTCTGTATGAATAACACACAGGTTTTATCACAATTGCTCTGTAATACAGCTTGAGGTTGAAGATCATGATTTCCCCAGCATCTCTTTATTTTTGAGAATAGTTTCCCCTATCCTGGGTTTTTGTTATTCCAAATGAATTTGCAAATTGCTCTTTCTATCTATATGAAGGATTGAGTTGAAATTTTGATGGGGATTGTATTGAATCTATAGATTGCTTTTGGCAAGATTGCCATTTTTACAATATTAATCCTGTCAATCCAAGAGTATGGGAGATCTTCCCATCTTCTGAGATCTTCTTCAATTTCTTTCTTCAGAGACTTGAAGTTCTTGTCATACAGATCTTTCATTTGCTTAGTTAGAGTCACACCATTGTTTTTGTATTTTGTGAAAGGTATAGTTTCCCTAATTTCCTTCTCAGCCCGGTTATCCTTGGAATGGAAGAAGGCTACTGATTTGTTTGAGTTAATTTTATATCCAGTCACTTTGCTGAAATTGTTTATCAGCTGTAGGAGTTCTCTGGTGGAATTTTTGGGGTCACTTATGTATACTATCATATCATCTGCAAATAGTAATATTTTGACTTTTTCTTTTCAGCCTCGTATCCCTTTGACCTCTGTTGTCTAATTGCTCTGGCTAGGATTTCAAGTACTATATTTCAAGTAGAGAGAAAGTAGGTAACCTTGTCTAGTTCCTGATTTTAGGGGAATTGTTTCAAGTTTCTCTCCATTAAATTTGATGTCCGCTACTAGTTTGCTGTATATTGCTTTTACTATGTTTAGGTATGGGTCTTGAATTCCTGATGTTTCCAAGACTTTTAACATGAAGGTGTGTTGAATTTTGTCAAATGCTTTCTCAGCATCTAATGATATGATAATGTTAGTTTTTTCTTTGAATTTGTTTATATAGTAGATTGGGTTAATGGATTTATTGAACCATCCCTGCATCATTGTGGTTTTATTTACATTTCCCTGATGACTGGTAATTTTGAACATTCTATGTTTTTCTTTGTTTGTTTGTCCATTTTGACAGTGTTTCTCTGTGTAGCACTTGATATCCTGGATAGACCACACTGGCATCAAACTCAGAGATCTGTCTGCCTCTGCCTCCTAAGCACTCTCATTAAAGGCATTTTCTACCACTGCCCATTTACTGAACATAATCTGTTTAGAGATTTTCAGATTTTTAAGTAAATATTAATTTTAATTAATTAATATTTAAAGTAAGATTTAATGTACTTCAGTAATAAAGGTAGTATATTATTATAATGTTCAATATAGCATATGGAGCTGTCCATATGTTTGTCTTAAGTCTGAGGTAACAGGATTCTGCCCAGAACATACGTTTCACCTGACTCAGAAAGACAAGAATTGTATTGTTGTGCAATGTTACTTACCTTTCATTTCAGTTCTCTTATCTAATTGATAGAGAAATAGTAATTGGAACCAGAAGTCACATGTAAATCTTGCCATCACCAAGTGTTGCTAGATCTTGGACTTGGGCACATTGCTACAGTTCTCAGAGAAGCTTCTAGTAATACTAGAAATAGATTTCCCTATTCAGATTACTCAGTTTAGGTAATGTATTTCAACTGAACAGAAAGTCTAAGACATACACTGGGAGAAAACTTTCCATAGTGTATGTCTTATTTTTGGAAAAAAAAACTGTAGTAAAATTGAAAAAGAAAAAAAAAATTCACCACTCTTCCTTGAGCAACCAATAAAGGGGCTCATGCCTGGGAGAGGCATACTGTCCTCCCAGAAAACTCAAAGAAAGAAAGAAAGAGAGAAAGAAAGAAAGAAAGACAGACAGACAGACAGAGACAGAAAGAAAGAAAAAACAAAGAAAGAGAGAGAGGAGGGGAGGGAAGGAGGGAGGAGGGGAGAGAGAGAGAGAGAGAGAGAGAGAGAGAGAGAGAGAGAGAGAGAGAGAGAGAGAGAATATCAGTGGCCCTGAGTTCAAACATCATAGCAGAATTGGCAAAATGTGGAAGAAGCAACTTACTCTTACTTTAACCTTTGTTATTTTAAATGCATAGCAATGACAGTCAGTACAGACTTCATTGCAGTCTGTTTGAAGTGCTTTAACAAAACACTATGAAGTATGTATCAAAATAGGCTCCTTATTATCTCAAATGCTGTAACAACATTCTGAGTGAGGAGCTCTCACTCTTAAGATGATACCTTATTGCTGAAAGCTCACATTGTGTGGTGGGTGCAAACCTCCATCAGAACATTTGTGTAAGGAAGCCAGGTGAGTTTGTAAAGAGTTTGTATTCCTGAATTGAATATATCACAACTGCTCCATTGCTGGATAGTCTCAACATATGACGAAATAGACAATAACTGGAGTGAAGTATGGCAAGGGCACTATGGCTAAACTTTCCAACCGAGTGAACTATCTAGACAAAAAATGTATAGGCATATAGTGCAGGAAGTTAAAACCTCACTTCAGTGGAGTATGTTGTAGAGTGAAGAGGAACATAGACCTTCTACATATCATAAATATCTTCATCACACAACATAATGTTCAAAGAACTGTGCATTGAATTAATATATGTAGAAAGCACATTTACCCAGTTAGCATGCATAATTATCCCCTTTCTCACAATACTGACAAAACTGACCTAATTTCCATTAAGCATGACTACCGTTTTCCTAAACTAATCACATTAATGTCACACTTGTTTTGATATCAAAGAAAGTAATTAGGTTGTTTTTGATGATAGTGAATGTAGTGTGTATATATTAAAAACTCAGCATATGTTTCAGTTTTCATTTAAATTTTAATGCAATCAGTTGCTGGTGACCCAGGTCAGCTACCTAATGATGAGCATAAGGACTACTTCTTGAAGCTAATATATCTTATTATCCTTAGGCATCATTTCAGAAATTTTAAAAGGTGTGTTTGAAATTTTAATCAAAATTAAGTTGTAGATTTTCTAAGGGTCGCTTGAGAGCACGTTTAGTCGATGTGTTACCAGGCACTACTGTATTTTGCTAATTGTTTGTAATACTCACATTGAATGATTTATATGAAACAATTTTAAAAGTGCTAATTGTTTATAAAATATGCATGCATTTGAAACTGAAGTCTACAAGTTCTCAAAAATTGTGTGTGTGTGTGTGTGTGTGTGTATGTGTGTGTATCCAGTTCTGCTTATGTAAATGGCACATATTCTTCTTGGGTATAGGAATAATGCATTGTATTTTCATCAGAGAAACATCTAAGAGGCATGAATTTGTCAATAAAACCATTTCCATTGTTTGAATTTTCTCTGTCATCAATTGTATTCACTTCATCAAAACTCATTCAAAATCTTTCATAACCAAGAATTCTTCGCATGTAAAATTATAAGCACACCGTCCATGTAATTCAGCAATTTCACTTCTGTGGATACATATGAAGCAGGAATTCAAACAGTATGCCTACTGGTATTCATACATGTGTTTAAAGCTTTGAGAACTTGGATAGGTGTTTTTTGTGGTGATTATGTTATTTTACATCCCTATATAGTTTCAACACTCCAATATGAATGCCCCCCACACCTCTTATATTTTCCTTACACTCATCTCAGAAAGTTTATCAAAGTGGTATCTCACATCTCACATTTTCAATTGCACTTTTCTAATGACTAACAGTGTTAAGCATCTGTTAGTGTTCTTATTGGATACTTGCAAGCCTTTTGTAAAAGATAATATGCATTAATTCATATTAGTCATAAAATAGACCACTCACCAGGAAATGGTGCCGCACACATTTGATCCCAGCACTCCGAAGGCAGAGGGAGGTGCATCTCTGAGTGTGAGATCAGCTGGTCTAGAGACAGTCCCAGGACAGCCAAAGCTACCTAGAGAAACCCTGCCTTACAAAACCAGAAGCAGACAAAACAAAAAAAATATAATAAAAGACAAAACAAACAAACAAACTTAAATCAAAACAGAAAATTGGGAAGAGCTCTACCCCAAGATGTGCCACCATAGCACAAAACACTTGCTCAACAATGTTCATGGCAACCTTATTGTAGTAGCCAGAAATTGGAAACAACTTAGATGTTCCTCAACTGAAGAATGGATAAAGAAACTGTGATACAACTACACAGCTTTTTAAATATCAGATTGACATCTTTATTTTTGTTAATTACTTTATTCATTTACATTTCAAATATTGTCTCTCATTTCCTAGTCTCACCTCCACAAATGTCCCACCCCATATCCCCTCTCCTTTGTCTCTAAGAGAGTGCTCCCCCACTCACTCTCACCTCACCTATCTAGTATCCCCCTGCATGGGGGTGACAAGCTTCTACAGGACAGCCTCCCCATTCATTGATGCCAGATAAGGCAGTGCTCTGCTACATATGTAGAGGGATTCATGTACATACTGACTCATGTATACTCTTTGGTTGATGGTTTAGCCCCTGGGAGCTCTGAGGTGTCTGGTTAGTTGATATTGTTGTTCTTGCTATGGGGTTTCAATCCCCTTCAGCTCCTTCAGTCCTTCTGCTAACTCTTCCACTAGGATCCCTGGGCTCAGTAAAATGGTTGGCTATAAGTATATGCATCTGTCTTAGTCTTACTGGCAGAACCTCTCAGAGGACAGCCATACCCAGCTCCTGTCTGCAAGCCCTTCTTGGCATCATCAATAGTGTCAGGGTTTAATGTCTGTAGATGGGATGGATACCAAGATAAGGCAGTCTTTGGATAGCCTTTCCTTCAGTCTCTGCTCCATTTTGTGTTCCTGCATTTACTTTAGACAGGAACAATTTTGGATTAAAGGCTTTGAGATAGGTGGATCACTCTGTCCCTCAACTGGGACCATATCTATCTACTAGAGGTTGTCTCTTCACTGTTGGATATTTTGGCTAATGTCATCCTCATTGGGTCCTGGGAGCCTCTAGCATGCCTGGAGTCTGGGACTTTCTAGTAGTCCCCCCCTGCCCCTGCCTTGTTCCCCACCCCACACTGCTACATATTTCTGTTCATTTTCCTAGGCCTCTGGACTTCTCTCCTGTCTCCTATACCTGATCATGCCTCCCTTTTCCCTCTCCTTCCCCTTCTCCCTTTCTTCTCTGACCGAGGTCCCTCCCTTCCTCTTCCTCCTGTGATTATTTTGATCCCACTTCTAAGTGGAATTGAAGCATCCATAGTTTGGCTTCCCTTCTTTTTAAGCTTCATAAGATCTATGAGTAGTAGTATTGTGGGTATTCTGAGCTTTGGGGCCAATATCCACTTATCAGTGAGTACATACCATGTGTGTCCTTGTAGGTCTGGGTTACCTAACTCAGGATATTTCTAATTCCACCAATTTTCCTGCAAAATTCACGAAGTGATTATTTTTAATAGCTGAGTCGTATTCCATTGTGTAAATGTACCACATTTTCTATTTCCTTTCTTCCTTTGAGGGTCATCTGAGTTGTTTCCAGCTTCTATTTATTATGAAGAAGGTTGCTATGAACATAGTGGAGCATGTGTCCTTGTTAAATGTTGGAGCATCTTTTACATCTTCAGTTAGAACTATTTCCAATTTTCTGAGGACCCATCATATTGATTTCCAAAGTGGTTGTACCAGCTTGCAATCCTACCAGCAATGGAGGAGTGTTCCTCTTTTTCCACATCCTCATCCAGAATCTGCTGTCACCAGTTTTTGATCTTAGCCATTCTGATTGGTGTAAGGTGGAATCTCTACCTAAAAATAACTTGGTCAGGGAAGAAATAAAGAAATAAGTTAAAGACTTCCAAAAATTCAATGAAAATGATAACACAGCATACCCAAACTTGTGGGACACAATGAAAGCAGTGCCAAGAGGAAAATTCATAGCACTAAGTGCCCTGGTAAAGAAATTGGAGAGATCCTACATTAGAACCTTAGCAGCACACCTGAGAGCTCTAGAACAAAAAGAAGCAAACACACCCAAGAGGAGTAGATGGCAAGAAATAGTCAAACTCAGAACCAAAATCAAACAAATAAAAACAAATAGAATGATATAAAGAATCAACAAAACCAATAAGTGCCCTTTTGTCCAGTCAGCATTGTCCTTTGCCTTACAGAAGCTTTACAGTTTTATAAGGTCACATTTACCAATTGTTCTTCTTAGAGCCTGACCAATTGGTGTTTTGTTCAGGAAATTTCAATCTTCTTGTATCTGTTGAGGCTTGTTTTGTGTCCTACTATATAGCCAATTTTTGAGAAAGTGCTATATGATGCTGAGAAGATTTGGTCTTTTGTTTTAGGAGGAAATGTTCTGTAGGTATATGTTAAATCCATTTGATCCATAACTTCTGTCAGTTTCAATGTGTCTCTGTTTAGTTTGTATCCATGATCTGTCAATTAGTGAGAGTGGGGTGTTGAAATCCCCACTATTATTGTGTGACATTCAATGTGTGTTTTGAGCTTTAGCAATGTTTCTTTTACAAATGTGGGTGGGTGCCCTTGCATTTGGGGCATAGATGTTCAGAATTGAGAGATCACCATGGAGAATTTTTTTTTTTTTTTTTGGTGAGTATGAAGTGACCTTTCCCATCTCTTTTGATAAATTTTGGGTGAAAGTCTATTTTATTGGATACTGGAATTGCTACTCCAGCTTGTTTCTTGGGACCATTGGCTTAGAAAAAAAAATTCCAGCCTTTTAGTCTGAAGTAGTGTCTGTCTTTGTCACTGAGATTTGTTTCCTGTATGCAGCAAAATTCTGTGTCCTGTTTACATATCCTGCCTCTTAGCCTGTGTCCTTTTATTGGGGAATTGAGTTCATTGATGCTGAGAGATATTAAAGACCAATGATTGTTTGTTCCTGTTATTTGATTATTAGAAGTATTATTGGGTTTATGGTTCTCTTCTTTTGAATTTGTTATGAGAAGATTAATTTCTTGCTTTTTTTTGAGTATAGAGTTTTTTTTTTCCCTGTGTGGGTGTTTTTCTTCTAATATTCTCTGTAGGGTTGGATTATTGAAAAGATATTATCTAAATTTGGATTTGTCATGGGATATCTTGTTTTTCTCCATCTTTGGTGAATGAGAGTTTTGCCAGGTGTGGTAGCTTAGGCTGGCATTTGTGTTCTCTTAGGGTTTGTAAGAAATCTGTCCAACATCTTCTGGCATTTTAGAGTCTCAGTTGAGAAGTCTAGTGTAATTCTTATAGGTCTGCCTTAATATGTTACTTGACCTTTTTTCCTTGCCACTCTTAATATTCTTTCTTTCTTCTATGAATTTCGTGTTTTGATTATTATGTGATGGGAGGAATTTCTTTTCTGGTCCAATCTATTTGGTGGTCTGTAGGCTTATTGTATGTTTATGGCTATCTCTTTTGGTTAGGGAAGTTTTCTTCTTTTATTTTGTTAAAGATGTTTTCTGGTCCTTTGAGTTTGAAATCTTCACTCTCTTCCATTCCTATTATTCTTAGATTTGATCTTTTCATTGTGTCCTGAATTCCCTGGGTTAGGAGCATGTTGCATGTTTGCATGTTGTAATTTCTTTGACTGCTGTGTCTTTATCTTTTACAATATCTTCTACACCCGAGATTCTCTCTTCTATCTCTTGTATTCTATTGGTGTTGCTTGTATCTGTAACTTCTGATCTCTTCCATATGTTTTTCATCTCTAGGGTTGCCTCCCTTTGTGTCTTCTTTAATGTTTCTATTTCCATTTTTAGATCCTAGATGGCTTTGTTTAATTTCTTCACCTGTTTGTGTTTTCCTGTATTTCTTTAAGGGATTTATGTGTTTCCTCTTTAAGGGCTTCTACCGGTTTACCTGAATTCTCCTATACTTCATTAAGAGAGTTTTTTATGTCCTCCTTAAGTACCTCTATCATCTTCATGATATGGATTTTAGTTCAGAATCTTGCTTTTCAGGTATGTTATGGGATCCAGGGCTTGCTTTGTTGGGAGAACTGGGTTCTGATGGTGCCAAGTGGCAAATAGTTGCTGTTGTTTATGTTCTTGTGCCTGCCTCTCAACATCTGGTTATTTCTAGTGTTAACTGGTCTTGCTATCTCTGATTGAAGCCTGTCCCTCCTGTGTGACTGGTTATGATAGACCTCCTCAAATTAGGCTGTCTCTGGGTGTGGGAGGGGGGTCTGGATCGCCTGATCTGTGAGCCTGATTATGAAGGACCTCCTGGGAGTCAATCATCTCTGGGTGTGGGGTTTGGGGAGCTGGAGTACACAATCTGCCCCCAGGTACAGTTGTGGACGGGAAGCAATATGTATCTCTGTTAGGGTGGATAAGTCCTGTGTCTGTTGGGCCCTGTGGGGGTCCAGATGTCTCTGGGTGTGGGAACGCTACTCAGTTATTAAAAACAAAAACATCAAGTGTTTTGTAGGTGAATGGGTAGAACTCGAAAATATTATCTTGAATGATATAATATGAACCCAGAAATATGCGCATGGTACCTACTCACTTATAAGTGGATATTAGCCACAAAGTACTGGATAACCATGCTACAATCCACCCAAAGAAGCTAAGTAATAAGGAGGGCCCAAGGGAGGATGCTTGAATTTCATTTAGAAGAGATAAAATAGACATAGAAGGTAGATAGAGGGAGGAAACTGTCTGGGAGAGGGGATGAAGAGGAGAATATGGGGATCAGATATAAGGAGAGGGGAGAGAGGTTTGGGAGAAAAAAAACAGAAATTGGGGATGGGGGCATCTCTGGATGAGCTAGAAAACTGGGACAGACAAATCTCCTGTGTGTCTATGGAGATGATTCACAGCAGGGGAGGGGATTGGGGGGTTAAAGAGGCTAATGTGACCACCTCCTGTAGCTGTAGGAGATTTCCAGTGGAGGGAGGGGACACAAAATCCCAGAAAACATTCTTCAACCCAAAATTTGTCCTGCCTATAAGATGTGCAGGGTGAAAGATGGAGCATACTGAGGGGATGGCCGACCAATGACTGGTCCAACTTGAGACCCATCACATGGAAGAGAGTCAACCCCTGACATTATTAATGATGCCCTGCTATGTTGGCAGACAGGGGTCTAGCATAACTGTCCTCTGAGAGACTTCATCCAGCAGCAGATGGAAACAGATACAGAGACCCACAGCCAAACATTAAACAGAACTTAAGGAGTCTTGTAGAAGAGTGGGAGGAATGAGGGAGCCAGAGGTATCAAGGACACCACAAGAAGACGTACAGAGTCAACTAACTTGGACCCATAGAGGCTCACGGAGACTGAACCACCAGCCAACGTGCATATATGAGCTGGTACTAGGCCCCCTACAAATATATAGCAGATGTTCAGCATGGTCGCAGTGTGATTCTGTTGACTCTGTTGTACCCTATTGCATTCTTTTCTCCTAGCAAGGATGCCCTGTCTATCTTCAGTGGGAGAGGATTCACCTAGTACCGCTTCACCTTGGTGTACCAGGGCAGGTTGTTACCCATGGGGACTCCCCTTTCCAGAAGAAAAGGGAAGAGGAGTTTAGGAGAGAGTATGTGAAGGTGGGCCTGGGGGAGAGTGCAATCAAGATGTAAAGTGAATACATAAATAAACAATAACAACAACAAAAACAGATTAATACAGAATTTATAGTTATATATATATATAAAGAGATTTATTCTAATGAATTGAATGCATCTATGGAGATAGAGTTGTTCCATGATCTATCAACTGCAAAATTCAAGCACAAGAAAGACCAAACCCAAGGTCTGGTAAGCTGAGAACACTGGTATCTGCCTGAAGGAAACAGCAGATTCATCCTCATTTCCTTTTTGTTATACCAGATTACCACCAATTGCAGAGACACCCTTAACTGATGCCTTCTCACTGTACAAGCATCTAAAATACAGTTGAACTGGCAGAGAAAATTAGCAATCACAAAGTCCATTACCCAAAATTTGAGTTGTCTTTTCATTGTTGAGCTCTAAAAATTCCTTATATACTGGATAGAACTGTATCAATTCTTATCAGATATACACTTACCGGTATTTTCCACCACCCTGAAGCTTGTGTTTTCACTCTCTTACTGATGTGTGTATTGACCAATACCTGATGACTCTCTGTCCCAAGTGTTATCCAAACTAGATGAGACACTGCATGGTGTCGGTCTTTGAGCAACCCCAAAAGAGTTTAGAACAAACAAACACAAAGATTTTTTGATTAGCCCAGCTCTTCTCTGTACAGAACCAGGTAGTTTAATTCCTCTTTGAGATAGAGGGTAACAGCCTTCAGGAGGCAGAATGGATAAGACCTAAGAAGAATGCAACAGCTTTTTCTTATTGATTTCATTTGCCTCTTCCTTAATTCAACATTCACTGGGTTGCTATGAGTTATTGACCATTTACTAAAGTTCTGAAAAAGTTGATTCTAATAGCAGCTGCTTGTTCTCTTTCTGTGACATAATGGCTTGAGGGACTGTCAACTCTGATATTGAACTGATACCATGCCCATGAACTGAGAATATAGTCTCTAACCTGAGCTAATGGGATTAGTAAACAACTGACAACCTGTAAGACAGGCTTTGTACTAAGTACGACAGAAGATACATGTGTGGAAGATCAGCCCTCGGGCTTTAGGTAGTGATGCATTAAGCATATAAATATCTACTATATAAGGCAATTTTATGACTGCAGTGAACCAGGGGAACGAAGGGAGGATTAATAAGCATAACTTGTGATGTGGCCTTTGGGGGTTAAGTAGAATTTTAACAGTGGATGATAACTGGAATAAAGACTCACGTGGAAGTGTGAGCATGGTTATAGAATAGTCAGAAGCTAACCTGTGGCCTATGCCGTGATTTTCCCTGATAATTTTGGAATGACAATGGAGGTTAGAAGAGCTGGTGGTAGTTTGCCATTTTTATTTAGATGGCAATGAAAATAAAAGCTTAAAGCACATGCTAGGTCTGAAGCCATTGTATCAGAAGGTTTGAAGGTGATGTGTAGCATAAATCAAAGTCATGGATGTGTATGGGGAACAAAGCTGACCATATTTCTTTATGTAGATATATTTTTATTTTGGCATAGGTAGTCAAGAGCTTGTTCATATTTTGTAATTGAAAAATAGATTTAAATATTTTAATGGAAAAATAAAACAGATGCCATCACCTAATGTTTCAATCATTGGAAAATTTTATATTTACAATATTATTGTATTTTTGCAGTGATAATTAATGATTATTCCTGCCAAGAACAGATATTTTCTTCCTTACACTATCAATACATTTCATTTATAAATGTCACTAAAGGTCAAAAAGGAAGTGCATGTGGAAATCTCAGTGCCTTCTAATTATAGCATTTGATTCCCTACTTAGAAACACTAGCATTGCTTTCTCCTCACACCCTTGAATTCTGTCTGTGGGTTTAATCAAGATGTATAAAAATATTGAGAAAATGTTACATCTGTTAGGAATATGTACAGATTTCTTTCCTGCCTTCATTTCCTAAGCAATGCTATTAAACAACCATGTCCATACTGTTTACATTGTATTAGGCATTACAAGTAACCCGGAGGTCATTTCAACTTTACATGAAGATGTGAGATGTGCATGTGGGGATATTGGACTCTTTTCACAAGGGATTTGAGCGTCCACAGATTTTAACTTCTGGAGGGGCTCTGCAATATTGCAATTCCCATAGACAGTATAACAAAGACTACTTTCTATTTAAATATACTCAGAAACACCAATTAGTGTCATTATATGGTTTTGTTCTGGTTAATAACATGCATTATTTATAGAATAAATGATAATTTGTTATTTGAATCTTTTAATTGTTTTGATAATATTTCACATATGCTTGATATTTAATAAATGCTTTTTCCTAACAATCAAATATTAAGAAACTTTATTACTAAATTTCTTATAGTGTGTACTAGAGATGATTTATTGTGTTTTGATCTTTACATATCTATTGGTTCTATTACCCTACAAATTTCTTCTGCCACAATCCTTTAGATGTGATAGAATATAATCATACAAATTTTCAGGATACTTTTAAGTAATATGGAGATTGTGCCTCATTTTACAGCTGTCTCTCATCTTCAGCACTTGGTGGAGACACAGTTGGGTTTCCCTCACCCTGAGTGGGTTGTAAACATAACTGGTGAACAGTAGAGGGCTAACAAGGCTCCTCCACGTGGACAGTTAGTCAAAGGTAGTAGAGAGCTTGCTTGCTACTGTGAGTCTCCAATAGCTTTGCAGCTGAGTTGCCTTTTGAAGAAGGATGTTGTCCTGACTAAGATAAGAGGCATCAGTGCATCACCCCAGCACATCAGGACTTTAACATGCAGCAAGTCAGATGTCACTTGTGAGCTATTCCCAGCTTAGGAGATTCACCTGGCCCATGAATAGTCCTCATTACAATATCAAAGAAAGAAGAAAATGTAAGACAAACAAATAAATGAAAAACCACCAAAACCAACCAAACAACAAAAACCACATTACTACCCCAAATTAGAAAATTGTGTCATACAAACTCTTAATTGTAAAATGCGTTTAAAGTACAGATCTTCTGTTTTTAAATGTATTCTAATTTATTCTTTTAGAATTTTATGTATATAGTGCAATGTATTTTAAACATACCTATTTCCTATCTCCCTCTAACTTTTTTCAGACACATTAAATCCCGTTGACACTGCTTTTATGAGAAAAAGTACAGGGACATTCATTAAAACGTGTACAACCTACCTGTGGTCACATCTTCAAAGAAAACTGATTCTCCCCTCCCCAGCAGCTCCTCCAAACTCAGAATGGAAAAAGATCCCCTGTGTACATAACATTTAAAAATAGGTAGATGATAGATAGATGATAGATAGATAGATAGATAGATAGATAGATAGATAGATAGATAGATAGATAGATAGATAGAATTAACAATATAACAATAACATTTCAGACTCAGGGATTCTCTGGAGAGTTCTCTGAGTCTGAGACACCAACAGAAGAGGGCTGGACCAAGGCTTCTGGCACATATGTAGCAGATGTGCAGCTCAGTCTTCATATAGGTCCCCAACAATTGGAGCAGGGACTGTCTTTAAAGCTGTTGCCTGACTGTTCAATCCATTCCCCAACAGGACTGTCTTGACTGGCCTCAGTGGGAGAGGATGTACCTAACCCCACATAGACTTACGCATCAGGGTAGGAGGATGTGGGGGAGGACCCTCTTAGAGGGAAAGGATGGAGGATTGGGATGGGGGAGGGATTCTGTGAGGGGGACCAGGAGGGAGCAGCATTTGGGATGTAAATTAATTAATTACAAAAACAAAAATTACTACACTAATTGTATTTCTTTTAATATGATCATTTTAGTATGGATATTTCCAGAAAATATTTCAACACTCTAATTTTTTAGAAAATCAATATAATGTTAATCATGTGTCAAAGGTTACTCCTATGAAACCTGTAATCACTTGAAAGTTTAGGAGAAAAAGGTAAAAGCATAATTTATTTATTAATCCTATAGTAAGAAATTGTTTTTATTTTATCACAAGATGAGCAAAAGTATTGTTTATAATTTTTAGTAGTTATACAAAGAACTCAAATCAATATATTTAAAGAAAGACAAGTTTTTTATTACATAAAATGTTAAACAGCGTCTTCTGTTGATGATAGGTCGTAGCACCATAAACTCTTCAACAGCTCTGGTTGCACAAGACCACACGAGGCAATGTTTTAGCGTGAATGAAGAAAAGGTTCGTAAGATTCCTCCATAGCTGAAGAGACATTGACCGTTGAGATTGCAGTGAGGGAGTCACTTCCCTTTGCAGACTGACTACAGTAGGTTTCCCATCTCCCATTGGGTAGCCACACATGTAGAACACTAGCTGGACTTAGTGAGAAATGTGTTGTGGCAGGAGAGGCTGCTATGACCAAGAAACAATGTATACATGTATAAAACTTTCAAAGAACAAAATAATTAGCACAACACACCATGAACTATTAGAAAATTAAAAGAAAATAAACACATAAGATGACAACAGACCATTAGAATAAATATGTCTAGATTAAGCCTTCTTAAAATCCATTATGTCAATAGTGAGTCTTGCTTATTAGTAAAATTGTGCAACTATAATAATACATGAAGTCCCAGAATAATAAGCAATTTCAATTACAATATAAATTATATAAAAATATTAATATTAAGGAAATGTAAATAGCAAAATAAAGTTTCTTGTATATCTTACCATCTTAAAATATCACAGATGAAAATTCTATGCACCATGCTTACTGGATTCCATGAAGTATGAAGGGCTAGCTAGTGTCTGCTTCTAAAAGTGTGGTGGTCTAAGTGAGTCACAACTGACAGCTTTTGAAACTTACACAGTAGCCTAAAGTTAGATACCATTCATCATGACATACATTTCACGAATGAAGATCCCGAGAAACCTAACCAGTAGCCTAAAGTTAGGCACCATTATTCATCATCACATACATTTTATGAACGAGGACCCTTACCTACCCAGTAGCCTAAAGTTAGGCATCATTCATCATGAAATACATTTTATGAATGAGGATCCTGAGAAACTTACCCAGTAGCCTAAAGTTAGGCACCATTCATCATAACATACATTTTATGAATGAGGATCCTGAGAAACTCACATAGAATCCCAACATAAAGCACCAATCATCATCATATACTTTTTTTTTTATTTTTTTCCCTTTTTTTTTATTAACTTGAATATTTCTTATATACATTTCGAGTGTTATTCCCTTTCCCGGTTTCCGGGCAAACATCCCCTTCCCCCCTCCCCTTCCTTATGGGTGTTCCCCTCCCCACCCTCCCCCCATTGCCGCCCTCCCCCCAAAAGTCTAGTTCACTGGGGGTTCAGTCTTAACAGGACCCAGGGCTTCCCCTTCCACTGGTGCTCTTACTAGGATATTCATTGCTACCTATGAGGTCAGAGTCCAGGGGTCAGTCCATGCATAGTCTTTAGGTAGTGGCTTAGTCCCTGGAAGCGCTTGGTTGCTTGGCATTGTTGTACATATGGGGTCTCGAGCCCCTTCAAGCTCTTCCAGTTCTTTTCTCTGATTCCTTCAACGGGGTCCTATTCTCAGTTCAGTGGTTTGCTGCTGGCATTCGCCTCTGTATTTGCTGTATTCTGGCTGTGTCTCTCAGAGCGATCTACACTTCTGCACTTCTTTGCTTCATCCATCTTGTCTAATTGGGTGGCTGTATATATGGGCCACATGTGGGGCAGGCTCTGAATGGGTGTCCTTCAGTCTCTGTTTTAATCTTTGCCTCTCTCTTATACTTTTAAAGAATGAGAATCCTGAGCTCTAGATAAATTAAGGACCTTGTTTTGTCATAAACCCAACAGACTGTGGATTTTGAAACTACTTGCTCTGACTCTACAGAAATTGACTATCTGATATACGGTAGTGCGATTCCTTTAAGAAACAACAAACATTAAGTACCAAATCAAAACAAATGTCAACATCTGTACAAAGAAGAAATGCTACTATCATAGCAAGGTTTAGTTTTCTAAATTCTCAGGTTAAAGAAGTATAGATCATTAAATATAAATGCAAGCAACATAATAATGTATTTGTCTATTCATATTTATGTAAACATATACATATATATAATCCCAACTTCTAAAAACAACTCATGTCTTCTCAAATACTGAGAGATTACAAGATAATAAATTGATCAGATCCCACAAAAATGTTAATAATGCAATTTTTCAAGTATTTTACACTTACAGACCATATTCTCGGTTTATCCTGATGTAAAACTGGGAATGAAGAGCAGGATCTAACCCCAAATATCAATTAAATAACACTTGCTAAAATAAAACTGAAAACATTTATCATAATTATATACTTTGGATTAATTTAGGAAATTGGCAGTGTGTGCTTCAAACTACAAATGATGATAATAAGGTAATTAAGGCTGGATAGAAAGCTCAGCGTAGAATAAAGTGCTCACCTTGGAATGTAAGAGTTCCAACTTGCAAAATGTAAAAATACTGAAAAACAAAAACCCCAATGCTGATATGATGGTGTGCACTTGTAATCATGGTGCTGAGGAAGATCCCTGGGGACTTCTGGCCATAACAGCCTGATCAATGACTTTCAGGCAATGAAAGACATTGTTTCAAATAAGAAAGATGGCTGCTAAGGAAGAATTCTCAAGGTTGAGTTTTATCATTCTCTCTCTATCTGTCTGTCTCTCCTCTCTGTGTCTCTCTCTCTGTCTCTGTCTCTCTGTCTCTCTCTCTCTCTCTCTGTCTCTCTCTCTCTCTCTCTCACACACACACACACACACACACACACACACACACACACACGCAGGCACGCAAGCACGCACGCACGCAACCATAACTATATGAAATGCATTACAGAGTATCATATTCAGTACAGGTGAAAACATGGAGATTAGCCTATAGTTTAAAACATAAAACAAACTAACAAAACCACACTGAGTCTAAGAATGGCTGTTTGTCAAGGAAAAGAAAAATGTTGCCACAACATGGCTTATAAAAACGGTATAAGCCATGCTATTTTATTAAAACATAGAGCCAAATGATAGCATTTAAACCATATTGCCCAAACCTAGGCCCCAACAGAGCCTAAGCCATTGTATCAAACTATACTACTTAAATAATATTGCTTTAACCATAGGGACTAAAGCTTAGATCAAAATTACAGTACCTGAAGTGTAGCATTCAAACCATAGTACCAACCACAGTTCCCAAACTTTGGGGCCTAAACCAGAGCACCTAAAACAAAACATTGTAGCTATATCATCTAACTTAGATAAAAATCATAACACCCAAACTATAGCAGTGAAACAACCTACCCAAAGTCTGTCTAAGCCACTGCATCTCCACAAGAGCACCTGTGTTCTCATTTATATCTTTGTGCCTACAAGGGTCATGTTTTATTTCAGCACCGTGAGATTCTGGTGATATAAACTACTTAAAATCTTGTAGCTATGGGTAATGACTCTGTAGTGATATTCATGCCCATGTGGTTTTTTTGAACACCTCTGTTTCTACTTTGAGTCACTAACATTGGTTAAAATACTGTACTCTTAACTACCTTAAAAGAATATGTAAAATAGCCTGCACCCAGAACTGAAAGCCAGGCTCCAGGAGCTCTGAAACACCTGAGAGCAGAGGTAAGACCACCATTTCTGATCAAGGGACCTATCTGGAACCATCAGGACCCAGGAACCCAGGAGCACTATGGAACAGGATCCTTCTGGGTTCCTCCTTTGCCTAGAACTGATCTTGTTAAACAGCTCTCTGTACCCAGATCCCACTGGGAGAAAGCTGGTCTCGAGGAGTGCTGCTGAAACACAGCTTACAGGAGAGTCAAGCCACTTCAGAGACAGAAAGAACAGTTAACACCAGAGAACTACTAAGGCTGATAAACAGTTCAGCAAAGTGGCTGGATATAAAATTAACTCAAACAAATTAGTAGCCTTCCTCTACTCAAAGGATAAACAGGCTGAGTAAGAAATTATGGAAATGACACCCTTCAGAATAGTCACAAATAGCATAAAATACCGTGGTGTAACTCTAACTAAGCAAGTGAAAGATATGTATGACAAGAGATACAAGTCTCTGGAGAAAGAAATTGAAGAAGATCTTAGAAGATGGGAAGATTTCCCATACTCATGGATTTGCAGGATTAACATTGTAAAAATGGCCATCTCACCAAAAGCAATCTACAGATTCAATGCAATCACCATCAAAATTCCAACTCACTTCTTCATTGAGTTAGAAAGAGCAATCTGCAAATTAATTTGGAATAACAAAAAACGCAGGATAGTGAAAATTATCCTCAACAATAAAAGGACTTTTGACAGAATCACCATCGCTGACCTCAAACTGTATTTCACAGCAATCGTGATAAAAACTGTAAGGTATTGGTACAGAGACAGGCAGGTAGAACAATAGAATTGAATACCCAGAAATGACCCATACACCTATAGTCACTTGATCTTTGACAATGGAGCCAAAACCATCCAGTGGGAAAAGATAGCATTTTCATAAAATGGTGCTGGTTCAACTGGAGGTCAGCGCGTAGAAGAATGCAAATCAATCCATTCTTATCACCCTGTACAAAGCTTAAGTCCAAATGGATCAAAGCCCTCTACATCAAACCAGATACACTCAAACTAATAGAAGAAAAAGTGGGGAAGAGCCTTGAATACATGGGCAAAGGGGAAAACTTCCTGAACAGAACACCAATGGCTTATGCTCTAAGACCAAGAATTGACAAATGGGACCTTATAAAATCTAAAAGCTTCTGTGAAGCAAAGGACACTGTCATTAGGACAAAATAGCAACCAACAGATTGGGAAAAGATCTTTACCAATTCTACATCTGATAGAGGGCTAATGTCCAATATATACAAAGAACTCAAGAAGTTAGACTACAAAGAGCCAAATAACCCTATTAAAAATGGAGTATAGAGCTAGAATTCTCAACTCAAGAATATCGAATGCTTGAAAAGTACCTAAAGAAATGTTCAACATTCTTAGTCATCAGGGAAATGCAAATCAAAACAACCCTGAAATTCCACCTCATACTACTCAGAATGGCTAGGATAAAAAGCTTAGGTGACAACAGATTGGCAAGTATGTGGAGAAAGGGGAGCACTCCTCCATTGTTGGTGAGATTGCAAACTGGTACAAACACTCTAGAAATCAGTCTGGAGGTTCCTCAGAAAATTTGACATTGCACTACCTGAGGGCCGAACTAGTTATACAACTCCTGGGCATATACCCAAAAGATGCTTCAACATATAACAAGGACACATGCTCCACTATGTTCATAGCAGCCTTATTTATAATAGCCAGAAGCTGGAAAGAACCCAGATGCCCTTCAACAGAGGAATGGATGCAGAAAATGTGGTACATCTACACAATGGAATATTACTCAGCTATCAAAAACAATGACTTCATGAAATTCATAGGCAAATGGATGGAACTAGAAAATCATCATGAGTGAGGAAACCTAATCACAAAAGAATGCATATGGTATGCACTCACTGATAAGTGGATATTAGCCCAAAAGCTCAGAATACCCAAAATACAATCTACAGACCACATGAAGCTCAAGAAAAACAAACAAAACTTAGATGTCTCAGTCCTTCTTAAAAGGGGGAACAAAAATAGTCACAGGAGGAATAGGAGGAGATATGGAGACAAAGTTTGGGGAAGAGACTGAAGGAACGGCCATTCAGAGCCTGCCCTACCTGGGCATCCAGCCCATGTACATACAAACCCAGACAACATTGCTGATGCTAAGAAGTGCATGCTGACAGGAGCCTGATATAACTGTCTCCTGAGATGCTCTGTCAGAACGTGACAAATACAGAGGCAAATGCTAGCAGCTAACCATTGAACTGAGAATGGGCTCACCATTGGAGGAGTTAGAGAAAGGATTGAAGGAGCTGAATTGAATATCAACCAACCCGAGCTCCCAGGGACTAAACCACCACCCAAAGAGTACACATGGCCAGACCCATGGCTCCAGCTGCCAAGGCAGAGGATGGCCTTGTTGAGCACCAATGGAAGGAGAAGCCCTTGGTCCTGCCAAGGCTGGACACCCCAGTGTAGAGGAATGACAGTGCAGGGAGGCGGGAAGGGGTGGGTGGTTGGGTGGGGGAGCACCCTCATAGAAGAGGGGAAATGGAATAGGGACAGGAAGCAAGGAAAGGGAGCTAACATTTGAAATGCAAATAAAAATATCCAATAAAATAAAGAATATATTGTAACAAAAATTTATTTTCAATAAAAAACCCTCTTAGTATAAAAAAGAGTATATAAAACAATAAAGGTACATGTACATAAGAGTATTTATGGAGGACACATGAAATTCTTCAATTTGACCACCACAAACCACATTTGATCTTTCTAAGTCTCCCAACATTTTAGTGTCATGTTACTTTTTTTGTTTATTGAAAATAGAATTTTTTTTGTTTTTATGTTTTTTGGAGACTAACTTCTTGAGTTATATATATATATATATATATATGTGTGTGTGTGTGTATGTATGTATATATGTGTGTGTGTATATATGTGCATATGTATATATATGTGCATATATATATACATATTTTGAATATTAGCCCTCTGACAGGTGAAAGGTTAGAGAAGATTTTTTCCCAATCTCTAGGCTTCTGTTTTGTCCTATTGACAGTGTCCTTTGCCTTGCATAAGTTTTTCAGTTTTATGAGGTCCTGGTTATTAGTTCTTGACTTTAGTGCCTGAGTCATTGGTGCTCTGTTCTGGAAATTTTCTTCTATGCCAATGCATTCAAGGATGTTTCCCATGTTTCCTTCTATTAGACTCAGTGCATCTGATTTTGAGGTCTTTACTCCATTTGGACTTCTGTTTTGTGCAGGGTGATAAAAATGGATATATTTCCATCTTCTGCATATAGATATAAACTTAGAGCAGCGCCATTTGTTAAAGATACTTTCCTTGTTCCATTGTATGGTTAGAGCTTCTTTGTCAAAAATCAAGTGTCTGTAGGTGTGTGGGTTTATATCTGGGCCTTTGATTCAGTTCCATTGATTCACCTGTCTGATTCTATACCAATACCAGGCAGGAATAGAATATTACTATTTCTCTGTAACACAGTTCTAAGTCAGGGATGGTGATACCTCCAGAAGTTCTTTTACTATTCAGTAATGTGTTAGCTATCCGGGGTGTTTTCTTTGTCCTTAGAGAGTTGAGACTTGTTCTTTCAAGGTCTGTAAAGAATTTCATTGGAATTTCAACTGGGATTTCATTAACTCTGTATATTTCTTTTGGTAAGATGGCCATTTTCACTATGTTAATACTCCCCAGCCATGAGCAAAGGATATCTTTCCAGCTTTTCATGTCTTCCTCAATTTCTTTCTTCAGGTACTAAAATTTCTTGTCATACAGATCTTTCATTTGCTTACTTTTAGTTACACCAGGGTTTATTATGCTTTTTGTGGCTATTGGGAATGGTGTCCTTTCCATTTTTCCATACAATGTATTCTGATTATGGTTTCCTTTTTGCAACTCCTCTGAGGTCCTCCCCACCATTTCCTTCTGTCTCTGCTTAGTAAACAAACAGGCATCTAACAATAACAAAGAACAATAAAATAATAGAGCCATAGAAAATGCACACACACACACACACACACACACACACACACAACCTGAGTGTTTACCTTCATGTATATATTCATACCATGTACATGCCTGGTGCCTGCAGAGCAGGGACAAGGACATAGATCCCTAGGAACTGGAGTTTTAGAGGTTTGTGGGCTACCATGTGTGTTCTGCGACCCAAACCCGGGTCCTCTGCAAGAGCAGCAGAGCTCTTAGCTGTTGAGCCAGCTCCCCAGCCCTAGCTTCTTAATTTTAATCTGGTCTTGCAACACCATGGCTCTTCAAGACCAGCAAGGTCCAATTTCTTCTGATTTTGGAGTCCTTTCTTTGTTTTACAGGTCTCCTCCCACATGTATACTAGTAGCAGACAGAGAAACAAGGGAGAGCAGTGCGATTGTTGTTCTGGTGGGGACCCTCCATGTGTAGAGCACCCAGGCCAGCAGGTAGTTTCTACCTCCTATATCACCATGGGTGCCTGTGACCTTCACTGTCCTGGGGCTGAAAGCAAGGACACTCCACCAGGTTACAATACAATTTGACTCATTTTCCAAAGATCCTTAGGTGTGGCTTCTCCAAGTCTATTCACAGTATGTTCAAAGCTTTAATTAAAACTTTAAAAAGGCAATACCATTTGCTTATTTAGTAGATGAATATGTAGGGGGTGGAACACATAAGCCACAGCACGTGTGGAGATCAAAGGGACTTGGATCTCTCCTACACCTGTGCATGCTCCAGGACTAAACTTCAGTTTACCAAGTTCCCTTACTCTCCATGCTTTCTTGATGTTACTTACAACCTGTGGAAGTGAAAACCCTCTAGCTGCTTAATACTGCATGATGCTGAAGTGATTCCCTTCATAAAGTGTTTACTTGGGCCAGGCTAATTGACTGAAAAACCTGTACCTTTTCTCTGTTTTGGCACTAAAAACTATATTGACAAGTTAGACCCCAGAGAATCAAATAAACCCTATTGAAAAGTGGGGTACAGAGCAAAACAAAGAATTCTCAGCTGAGGAATATTAAATGGCCAAGAAGCTCCTAAAGATATGTTCAACATCCTTAGCCATCAGGGAAATGCAAGTCAAAACAACCCTGAGATTCCACCTCACACCAGTCAGAATGGCTAAGATAAAAAATCTCAGGTGACAGCAGATGCTGGCAAGGATGGGGCAAAACACATCCTCCATTGTTGGTGGGATTGCAAACTGGTACAACCACTCTGGAAATCAGTCTGCAGGTTCCTCAGAAAATTGGACATAGTACTACCTGAGGACCCAGCTATACCACTTCTGGGCATATACCCAAAAGATACTCGAACATATAACAAGGACACATGCTCTACTCTGCTGATAGCAGCCTTATTTATAATAGCCAGAAGCTGGAAAGAACCCAGACATCCTTCAACAGAGGAATGGATACAGAAAATGTGATACATTTACAAAATGGAATATTTCTCAGCTACTAAAAATAATGACTTCATGAAATTCAAAGGCAAATGGATGGAACTAGAAAATATCATCCTGAGTGAGGATGTGACCCAATCAGAATAGAACACACATGATAGGTACTCACTGATTAGCAGATGTTAACCCAAGACAACATTATAGACCACTTGAAGCTCAAGAAGAAAGACAAAAGTGTGGGTGCTCCAGTACTTCTTAGAAGTGGGAACAAAATACTCACAGGAGGAAATGCAGAGACAAAGTGTGGAGCAGAGACTGAAGGAAAGGCCATCCAGAGACTGTCACACATGGGGATTCATCCCACATGCAGTCACCAAAACCCAGTCACTATTGGGGATGCCAAGAGGTGGATGCTGGCAGGAGCCTGACATAGCTGTCTCCTGAGAAACTCTACTGGAGCCTGAGAAATACAGAGTCAGACACTCTTAACCAACCATTGAACTGAGAACAGGATCCCCAATGGAGCAGTTAGAGAAAGAACTGAGGTAACTGAGGGGGGTTTGCAATCCCATAGGAAGAACAACAACATTAACCAACCAGACACCCCAGAGCTCCCAGGGACTAAACCACCAACCAAAGAGTACACAGGGATGGACCCATATCTCCAGCTGCATGTGTAGCAGAGGATGGGCCTTGTAGGACATCAATGTGAGGAGAGGCCCTTGTTCCTGTGAAGGCTCGATGTTCCAGTGTAGGGGAATGCCAGGGCGGGGAGGTGGGAGGAAGTAGGTGGGTAGAGGAATGGGAGGGGAATTTCAGGAGGGGAAACTGGGAAAGGGGCTAACATTTGAAATGTAAATAAAGAAAATATCCAATAAAAGAAAAGAAAAAAAAGCATATTGACACTTAATAGCTTTGAGCATCAGACATGTACTATTCTGCTAGATTTTGAGTTCCATGAGTCTGTGTCTTAGCTCAGTGTTACTGGTTACTGGCAAAGAATCTCTTTGGTTGTTAAAGGCCAATTACTTCCCAGTGCTGTGACTTTCTGATAATGTCACTAGGACAGGACAGTTAGTTGCCAAGCACAGTCACATGACTGTTAGCAGATGCTTCATTATGTGATCTTTCCATGGTGCTATCCATTACAGAGTACTTGGCTCTCCCCAGCATTATAGGAAAAGGGGAGAACAGTACAGGAGGAAAGAGACAAAGAGAGGGGGAGATGAGGAGATAACAGGAAAGAGAAACCACTATCTCTTACAAGCAGTCTCAGAAATAATATCTTACTTTTCTTGCATGTAACTGGGGTAATATGTCCCAAATCTTGTCAGGCAGAGTGACATGTAAAGTGTATAAGGTATGTAAACCAGGAGGGCCAGGGACATTACGTAGGGCCTCTTGGAGCCTGGCTATTGCAGGACATCTTTGGTCCCCAGTGAATCGTATCCTCTTCTTGTTTGGCTGAAAAATATTTTTTATTTGGTTAGAGATTATATTCTACATTGTAAGAAAGTTTTTCTCTGGCAAGTTAAGATTCTTACCCAATAGAATACTATTTAAACAATTGGGACTTACCCCACCAAAACCTTTTTCCTTACCTCATATATTTTGTACTAAATAAAATTGGATGCCTAGGGAGTTCTGAGATGTGAGGCAAGGTTCTCCTGCATAAATGATGTTGCTATCCTGCTACGCTTTTGAAATTGTCAAGCTTTTCCTTTCTAGGTCTGCATTGTCCTCTGGCCTTCAGCTTACTTCTGTCCAACCTTGCTTCGGATAAGTGGTCCAGACTCATAACTTTTTCTCTGCTCTTCAGTTTCTCTTTTCAATAATATTCAGGTCACAAAACCAGCCTTGTTAGAATACTATGAAAACAGAGTAAATAAACTCTGACATCCCTGGTTTTGCCTGTGGAAGCTTCCATGACATTCTTACCACAGACCGGGTATTGGAAAGCAGGCGTTTGTTTTCCCTAGTTATGGAGGCTGGGAAGTCTGGGATCAAGGTGCCAATTGGTCCAGGTTCCTGGCAAGACATTTCCTGGGGTACAGAATACTGACTGCCTAGGGTCCTGATACACCGAAGCACACAAACTATCTGGGGTGCTTTTTAAATCCACTCATCCTATCTGCTTGGTGCCTTACCCTTGTGAACTCATTTAGCTCAGATCAGTTCCTTCTTTGACGTTGGCCTGACGGGCAGTCAGTCTCCGTGTCTGAGGTTTGGACGTGGGGGCTACTCTTCACTGCATGGGGTTCACACTAATGAGAGCTTCTGTTGGGTGTGGCACTTGTTCCAGGCCTCTATTATTGTCCCCAGTGGTGTTTGGAGTATTTACATTCTCTTTCTCAGCATTAAGCCGGATAATGAACTTTGCCAAGATGTAAGTGGTTTACAAAGAGTTCCATCATTCTTTTATTTATAAATACATATTTCCTGAGTTTTGAACTATTAAATTTTTCTCAATATTGCATGTGGCATTTTAAAATATACTTCCTCTAAAGGAAAATATATAACATTCACCTCTCCAAGAGTAATCATACTGAAATTGCATGAAAATGGTGATGTAATAAATGGATTTGAATTTGTTTACTATCACTTAGCTTCTTATTAGGAGGCGGAATTGATTTTACACTAATACAGTAGACAGAACAAATCCATTCCTTATAATTGGTTCACAGTTGTGGACAGTAGGCATAGTTATCATTCTCCTAGATACACATGCTCGTGCGCTCACAAACAGGGAGCATGCTCAGCAAGATGTTTTGACAAAATTAATTTAATGCTTGAAAATGCCCATTTGTTTGGATTTTCATATCTGGGTTTCCTATTTCCTATATTTCAAAAATTCTGCACTTTTTGCATTATTTGCCTTCTATTTCCAAGGCCAAATGTGAGTCTTACAATTCAGATTTACAATGTATTTAATGAAGGCTAACCAAAATTTAAGAATTGTCTATTAAGGAATTACAATTGCTTTTATTTGTGTGTGTGTGTGTGTGTGTGTGTGTGTGTGTGTGTGTCTGTGTGTGTCTGCGTGTCTATGTGTCTGTGCTTGTTGAGGTGTGGTATGATATGTATGTGGTATATATGGTATATGTATGAGTGTAGAGGTATGTGTGGTGTGTATGTTGTATGGGTGTAGGTATATGCATGTTGTGTCTGTGTGTGATATGTGTGTATGTGTGTATGGTATGTATGGGTATGGAGTGGTGAAGGGTCTGTTTCTGTGGTTTTGTGTATGAGGTGTGTTTTTATGCATGTATATGTGGTGTCTGTGTCTGTGGTGTGGGTGTCTATAGTCTGTGTGCAGTATGAGTGTGTGGTTTGTGTATACTGTGTGTGTACGGTGTGTGTGTATTGTGTGTGTGATTTATGTATGTATTGTGTGATGTGTGTATGATATGTATGTAGTGTATCAGGGGGAGTAATTGTGCACGAAGTATGTGTATGTAGATGTGTGGTATTTATGTGTGGTAGGGGCAGTGGTGTGTATATGTGTTTTTGGGGTGTGTGTGTGTGTGTGTGTGTGTGTGTGTGTGTGTGTGTTAGATGCGTATGAGGACATGTAAACAGGTGCTAGTAGATGAAAGATATTTTGTATGAAAGTTAAGCAATAGGTAATGTTTTCCAATGTTACTTTCATAGTGCTCTGATAATATTTTAACAATTTTTGTTTTCACTGAGCATTAAAATTAACTGTCTCAAAATTAATTCTCACCGTTCAAAGTAAAACATACCTAACAAAATTTTCTTCTTGAATATTTAGTTTAAATCATAGTTTATTCTTTAAACTTAAACTGTTGTGAACAATGGTGTAGATTGTGAAATAAATATTAGACACTATTATTAATTTTGTGGACATAAAATAATAATTTTCTAAGTTATAATTTTTGGCTTATTATCTGAAGATGTAACAGCAGTCATTTTGCAAATACAAGATCATTAAAAATAGTTGGAAATGCTAAATTTATCAGTCATGTAAAGGTCATTGGAAAGCTGATATTTTTCTTTAAAGTAACAAGTTTAGAATTAGCTCACTCTAACTTCATTAAGAAAAAACCTGTAATAGCGTGTTTTCCAAAAATAATGACAGTTGCAGTAATGCATGCCGGTCTCAGGTGACACTTTATGCCCAACCTTGTCTCTGTCATTTAGCCATCTCTTACCTAGCCTTCTTTCTTTCTTTAGTTTTTCACTATGAATTGCTTTAATGGTGGTATCTGTACAAGTGATGTCAGGACACAGGACAGCAAATGCACAGTGGACATGGCTAGCAGACAAGCTGTGAATGAATAAAGAGTTCACACTGCTCCCATGCTGTAGTGACTAAGACAGCTCTAAGCCACCTTCTCCTCAGCTTCCTCCTCAAACTCTCCCTCTCCTCAGCTGTAGCGTCCTGGTACTGCTGGTACTCAGACACCAGGTCATTCATGTTGCTCTCAGCCTCGGTGAACTCCATCTCATCCATGCCCTCGCCCGTGTACCAGTGTAGGAGGCCTTGCGTCGGAACATGGCTGTGAACTGCTCTGAGATGCGTTTGAACAGCTCCTGAATAGCCGTGCTGTTGCCGATAAAGGTGGCGGACATTTTTTTTTTCTTTCTTTTTTTTTTTTTCAGAGCTGGGGACCGAACCCAGGGCCTTGCGCTCGCTAGGCAAGCGCTCTACCGCTGAGCTAAATCCCCAACCAGTGGCGGACATTTTTAGGCCCCGAGGTAGAATGTCACAGACAGCTGTTTTCATGTTGTTGGGGATCCACTCAACAAAGTAGCTGCTATTCTTGTTTTGGACATTAAGCATCTGTTCATCCACCTCCTTCATAGACATGCGGCCCCTGAACACGGCAACCATCATGTTCTTGGCATCAAACATCTGCTGGGTGCGCTCAGGAACTGTCAGGGCACAGTACTGCTGGCTTCCCCGGCTGGTCAAGGAGGCAAAGCCAGGCATGAAGAAGTGCAGCCTGGGAAGGGCACCATATTTACAGCCAGTTTTCGCAGGTCAGCATTTAGCTGGTCAAGGAATCGCAGGCAAATGGTTACCCCAATCATGGTGGCAGACAATAAATGGTCCAGGTCACCATAAGTGGGTATGGTCAGCTTTAGGGTTCTGAAGCAGATGTCATAGAGTGCTTCATTATCAACACAATAGGTCTCATCTGTGTTTTCAACAAGCTGGTGGACTGAAAGGGTGGCATTGTAGGGCCCAACCATTGTGTCTGATACCTTGGGGGAAGGGACCACACTGAAGGTGTTCGCTATTCTGGCTGGGTACTCCTCACAGATCTTACTGATAAGGAGGGTACCCATCCCAGACCCAGCCCCCCACCCAGGGAGTGGGTCAGCTGGAAGTCCTGCAAGCAGTCACAGCTCTCAGCTTCCTTCCTCACAACATCCAACACCGAGTCAACCAGCTCTGCACCTTCTGTGTAGTGCCCCTTGGCCCAGTTGTTCCCAGCCCCTCTCGGACCAAAGACGGAGTTATCAGGTCTGAAGATCTGCCCCGAGGGCCCTGAGCGCACCTAGTCCATGGTGCCGGGCTCCAAGTCCACGAGCACGGCGCAGGGCACATACTTGCCACCGGTGACCTCTTTGTAGTACACGTTGATGCGCTTCAGCTGGAGGTCGCTATCTCCGTGGTATGTGCCAGTGGGATCAATGCCATGCTCGTCGCTGATTACCTCCCAGAACTTGGCGCCAATCTGGTTGCCGCACTGTCCAGCCTGCAGGTGCACGATCTCCCTCATGGCCACTGCGGAGCGACTGTAGAAGAGGAACGCTTAGGGAGGAGCAGGCGCACAGAGCGCTCCCTAGCCTTATTTCTTTAAACAAAATAACCACTTAACATTCCCAGACACTTTTAAATTGCATTTTATAAGTCAACAAACAGAGCAAAATTTAACATAGTTACGAAAATGCTGTTAGAGATATAGCTACCAAAGATGAATCTGTGGCACAGACCAATCCTCCGTCTCTGAGTAGCATGAGGTTTCATTCAATTTTTATAATTTTCTCCACAATAAAGCCTGTTTCTCTTGAATGTTATTTAGCTTATTTGTGACAAGGAAGCCGTATGCATTGGGTGACATCAGAGTGCATACATTGAGAAAGCCCACTGCCTGCCATTGGTCCTCAAGTGCTTAGAGCATGGCATTGATAGAAAAATGGTAAAGATGATACCTTAGCTTGGTAAACAGGAAGTGTAGTAATAGGTCATAGCAAGGACAGTGAAACAAGCACTTAAGGTACTATGAAGTCCTGCCAACATCATGTGCACACAAACAAGAGGTAATGGATATGTGTGTGTGTGTGTGTGTGTATCATCTGTGACTGTCTAGCTGCAGGTCCCCATGGAGAACTGTAATGATGCATATGCCATTATACACATGGTTGACTATGATTCAAACAATTAATATCTTATTCTATCAAATTCGATTACATGAATATTGTCAATTGACTGAAAATCTAATTGCTGGTTTAGGGAACTTACTGCTGAAGTTTTCCTTATGTGTCTGAAACTGAAATCAGCTTCAGGAATGTATCTCATTTATGGTTTATGGGGAAAATGTTATGCAGGTTACACATGCATACACACGCAGAAGCCATAGGACAAAGGTATGTATACATGTACAAGAAGATCATTGCATGAAAATGCTCAGTACTGTAAATCCTGCTTTGTGCTCTCAGTTATGGAGAGCTGGACAGCAACTGTCCATTTCCACCCATTCTTTACAAGAGCTGCTTCTCTCTTCTGTAAATTACTGAATGTCTAAAACACAGTACATTGAAGGGACAATAGCAGATGGCCCTTTTCAAGCATCTCTGCTTGCCAGTGGTTACCACTGTAAAGCTAGGTTTTATGAGGTTGAAGATGCTCTGAAGATGTGCTTTGCTGAATGAAATAACAGGAGGTCAACGGGAGAAAAAAAACCACTATCATCAGCATGGTTCTGAAAATCACCTCTCCTCATTCACACACAGAGGCCCACAGGCAAACGTTGGGCTGAGCTTGGAGAATGCATTGCAAACAAAGACCAAGCACCATGCCACTCTACCTCCTGCTACTCTATGTCCCCGGCAGTCTCCGTGTGTCTATGGCTAGTCCCATGTAGTGGTCGCCTATCCCTCGGCTCTCTTTCTGTGGACTTTGTTCATATTCCCAGAAAGTCGGTAAAATCAGAACTCTAGAAGCCTGTAGTTTATCAGTTAGATTTATGTTAGTAAATTCTCACTCCACAAAATGTCCACACAATAAACTCAGAGCCAATTAGTATTCATAAAAACTGCCCACCTAGATAAAACAAAGTGTCCTGTAATAATCCATCCCTTTTAAGACATTCGCAGCTACCTGTGGCTATTTAAAGCCACACAGATCTGGGTTGTCCTTCTCCTCCTCCATCTTGGTTCTTCTCCTCCTCTATCTCTCCCGCCTTTCAAAAACTCTGTCCTAGTCTTTCTTTTTCACTGCCCAATCACAGGCCTTGCCTTATCTTTGCCTGCCTTCACCTGCATATAGACAACAATCTACATCTCACCCCTTCTGTCTAATTAAAAAAAGGACTTTTTGCTCATATGTAAGCTGAGCACAACTATGACCATTCTGTAACTTATAAAATATAAGATATGCCTAATACTCAATCCATCGTTTTTGTCAAATCAAAAACACTGTTATCTATCCTAACTTAAGATTATGTGTTATGTCTTGGCTAGATTTTATACTATCTGAAAACTATCTAATTAAATATGTATTCTCAATGTTAAATTCTCATATGGTAGGCTATGAGACTAAAATTAGTTTTCAACCCCTCCAGAAATCTGAGAATGACCAATACCATCTGAAAATATAGGAAGCCTGAAACAGCTTCCAGAACTGACACAAGTTGTAGAGACAGCTGCCTGCCTAGACAACCCCTGTTAGCAACAGGCAGGAGCATCAGTCTTCAGCCTTCCGGCCTAGGACCATCTGACAGACCTTTATATCATAGAATATTGAAGGACTGATTGTCCTGACTCAGCAGAGATTATCAGTTGATTATCAGAGATTATATGCTGTATAGTGTGTCCTTTTCTGGATAGTATTTTGTCTGTAGATGAAGTAGGCAATCTCTGCCCAGTGGCTACCTAACCACAATGTATTACCTTACTCAGTTTCTTTGAATCCATAAAAGGGGAGCTGCTAGGAGCAGATCTGTTCTCACAACAAAAGAATACATAACATTAAATGTCACATTTTGTGGATTTCTGACATTTTTGAAAACCATCTATCTATAAAGCAATCTGGACTATTGTCCATTAACTACTCTTAGCTATTTCTAATAAATTATTTTGAAAACACCCTAACAGTAAACTTAGAGCCATCAATTTGCTAACTGGCCCTAAACTCGGATGTTTAATCATCTCAGATCAGTTATAGGAGTTATAGGACTGGGTCTAAGTCTTGTATTCTTAAATGTGTTGTATAGGCACAATGACTATATAAGAATGATAATAAGTCCCTGAGATCAGGAGTTTAAGCAGGGCCAGTTCAGCATGTCTGAGGATGAGACTCACCAAAGCTGTACATTATGTAATATATAAATCTCAAAACAAAATTTTAGTATCATCAAGGTATTTGTATGGATTTTATCAATCTGTGTAGGTGTACATACTGGTTAGGATGAAATTTTGTTCTTTTGTTTTGTTTTGTTTTGTTTTATTCTCTGGAATCTAATTCTTCAGGAGGTCTCTTTCTATCAAATCTAGTCAATATAACTCTCAAGATGACCCTTTCTAAAAGTTCAAGAAAATACCTTTCACTAAGTCAGCATATCATTTAGCCGGCAACCAGAAAAGCTTGTATCTTGCAATCTCTTCCAGAGAAATAATATAACCACAAAACTCAAAATCATACCCATTTCGAAAATTAAAACAATCTAAAGTAAATGAAGTAAACTGAAATATTGTCCGAGCCTGTTCTTAGGCCTTCCTAATGGCAGGAAATCAACCCCGAATTCCCATGGAGCCCATGTTAGAGAATATGAGTTTCCTGCAGACCATAATATACCATCTATCTGTCACGCTCTCTACCTGGAGCAGCAGACTTCTATTTATCCTAACTTAGTTCAGAATCTTGGGTGAAATTCCCCCATGCGATTCGGACTAACTCCGTACACAAATCCATCCCAAAAGCAAACAAACCAGTCCCTGACCTAAACCACACTCTGCTCTCTGACCCAAGGCAGCTGGTACTTAACACAAGGGAGCGAGCTCACAGCCCTCTGTTTCTTGGTTTCAAGGTTCTGGTGCTTGGGTCCACATGACTCGTCCTGCACCACCTTTCTCTCATTTAGAAAATAAAACTCTAACTCTTAGGCCGATAATCTTAAATTCCTTGGTGCCACCCTTTTCCCACTTAGAAAGTAAAAATCTAATTCCTGGGCTGATTCAGCTCTCCAAACCAGAGCAGCCTGAACTTTTCACAGCAGAGGACCTAGATTCTGAGAGCAGAGACACCCCTGTGTTCCTTTCTTTCAAGCTTTCTGTGCTGACCATCTCAGCACCTCCTTTCTCTCACTTAGAAAAGAAAACTCTTTAACTCTTAGGCTGATTCGTTTCTGTGACCCAGAGAGAGTCAGGGGGAGATGCTGTGAAAGCTGAGATGCTGTGAGAGCTCTGGGCCGGAGAGTCTGCGGGGTCTGGCTGACTGAGATGAGAACACCCCACTGATGCGGTGTGGCCGGACAGTGCCGGTGATGTGGGATGGTGGATTTTTGTTTTTGTTTTTGGTTTTTGGTTTTTGTTTTTTTGTTTTTTGAATATTTCCCTGCAACAGGGGAATCCTCTGTAAGAGGATGTCTTACTTAGGGTTTCCATTGCTGTAAAGGGACACCATGACCAAGGCAACTATTATAAAGGACATTTAATTGAGGCTGGCTTACAGGTTCAAGGGTTCAGTCCATTATCCTCAAGTCCAGTGGTAGCATGGCAGGCATGGTGCAGGAGGAGCTGACAGTTCTATATCTCATTCTGAAGGCAAACAGAAGACTGTCTTGCAAGCAGCTAGGAAGAGAGTCTCAAAGCCCAATCTCACAGTGACACAGTTTCTGCAACAAGGCCACACCTCCTGACAGTGTCACTATCTGTGGGCCAAGCATATTCTAACCACCTGAGAGCAGCAGAAGGATTGAGGGAGCCAGAGTGGTCAAAAACACCACAAGAAAACCTCGCAGACTTAATTAACCTGGGCCACTGAGGGCTAATGGAGACTGCACTGCTAACCAGGGAGCATGAATGGATACATTGTGGTATCTCTATTAACATCAATCTTTCTCTGTTTGTGAATTTGTGTGTGGCGGGAGCACGTGTGCATGTACATTGGGCACTGTGTTTCTCTTGTTTAACAAAGTAGACTACTAAATAAAATTTATTTTTTCTTTAAAAATATCTGTATTGGTTTTGTGCTTGTGGGTTTGTGGGCATCAACATCAAGTCGTCAGGCTTGGCAACAGCTATTATTACCTGCTGAGCTGTCTTAGAGTACCTGGTGCAATTCATTGTCTAATACCTCCTTTGTACCTGTAATTAGTTTGAAGGAAGTTTGACTTATTAAAGTGATGATGCTAGCTGCCCAAAATTTAAATAGACTTCAAGCTATTGACAATCACTACAGGCATTAAATCAGTGTTCAAAACTAAAATGAAATTGTTTATGAGACAATTCTAGCATCCAGTATGGAAAAAATATTCTTTTAACAGAGAGTGTAGCACTGAAATTGAATTCTCCTCATTTTCTACTTCTGCTTCTCAAGTGTTCGGATTCCAGATGTGAGTCACCACACCTGGCTCAAAGGCTGGTAAATTACTGTGTGCAAAGATAAAACTCAGATTTTTTTTTAAAAAAAAAAAAACTTTATCTTGCTCGGAAACTATTATTTCCTTGAATCCTCATTCAAGTTACTGAGCAAAGTGCTACAGTGAACCATGCACCAAATCACTACACCTAAGGGCGAGGATCCAAAAACCAAATAGGGGCAGGTGACTTGCTGGTCACACTGTTTACAAAAGGGGTGTGGACATGGAGTGTCAAATGGGCATTCATCCCATTAATGTGTTCCAGGACGTGGAGAGGAAGGAGAGAGCGGGGATAGGACAGGACAGGGAACAGCAGGAGCTGCGGTTTATGAGTTCAGAGAAAGAGCAGAGGTGTAATAAGCATGACCCTCCAACACAGGGTGACTTCGTGAAGTCACTCTTTTTTATGTCACAGATGTTACTAACCAACACTGGAAACATCTTGCTATGTAGGGAGATAAAGGAGTTGTTTTCTACCCTGTCAGGAAGTGTTGATGAAATAAACGAGTCACCTCTAATGAGTAAAGAATGCACACAGCAGTCATTCTAAGTGAATGAAACACTCGGAAGTCCTATGGAAATAGAGAGAAACTAATAACGTTACCTTTTTGTGACATTAAGGAAGAGTGCAGCGATGTGACATTAACCCTGGAGATTGGGTGCAATAACTGTTATTCAGAACACAGGCCAGCATTCTGAGGCAACAGAGGTAAGCCGTGCTCTAAGCTGTGCTGTAAGATATGCACAGGACTCACAAGTAGATAAGGTTAGCCTTTTTCTTACTTCTCCTTTTAGGCGTGTTTAGTATTCCTCTAAACTAGCCAATTCCACGCTATGGATTTGTTAAAATAAACATGCATATGACACATTTTTTTTTAAATACAAGGATTTTAGAGGACCAAATTTTAAATTGTACTGATCACTTACCTTTGAAATTCACTGAAGTCCTTGGAAAACAATATGCATAAATAGCAGGAAATAAGACCTCGTCAAAAATCTGATTTTAAAATGTATGGAGCACTTGAGCAGTTACAAAGGAACAATTAAGATCACCTGTTAGGAAATTTCAGTGAGGGAAATAACAGATAGCAGCAGGGAGAAGATGTGCCTTCAAACCGCTGTTTTCATATTACTAATAAATTGAAAAACTGCCCATGTTCTGTTTCTCTAGGCAATGTAACAGTCTTAAACCATGACTTATTACTATCTTGCAAAGCTGGAGAAAAAGAAATTATACTCTCTCCATAGCTAGTGTTTACCAAAATGAAGTATAAATATTAGTTTTGTAAAATGGTGTCCGTTACTGCAGTCAGTGCGTACTCCACTTTTCAGCCCCTGCTATGACAGAAACAGTCTAGAAGTATCCAAAGATTTTCTGAAAGTCAAATTTAAGTTATGTTAAGACAGGATTAAAACAAATAAAACCATGTGAAGACCATGTAATTTCATTGACCCTATGATCGGAGGATATTTCTACACTGTAGGAATCTTAATGGGAAGAGCGTGAACATGCAATGCTCATCCTCTCAAAGTCTCTAGGTTTCTCAGCCATGCCTTTTATAGTTTATTTGTTCATTCGACCATCCGTACATCCTACTGATCTGAAATCTTCCCACAGACTGGTATTCAAACTCATTCTCTCCTGAGCCTGAAGTCTGGCCTGATTCTGCCCAATTTCTGCCATGCCTGGCTCCTTTCTGCTTCATTCTGCCTGCATTGTTAAATCTACCTGATGGTCACAGAGGCTCAGCGATCTACCAAAGATGGACAGGCTGAATATTAGCTGCATATCCATACAGCCCTGGTCTGATCTGGTGGTCTGTTCTCCTTTGCTTAGACAGATTTTCTTATACAGCAAGTCATATTTTAAAAAATTATTTAAATTTTTAATGCTGAAACTTTTAATGAAGAACATTATTTTGAAAACACAGTCTTACAATACAGGCCCGGATCTCATAATACTGTATTTGGGTTTTAGAGGTATACTGCTATGCTCTGGTCAAATTAGTTTTAAGATGAATGGGGGTGATAAGCAAAAGTAAATTCTCTCAGCAGATGGAGTTCCCTGAAAGCTCACTCACTAACCACAGTCCCATTTCTAGCCCTCTGACTTCTCCCTGCTTCTAGAATCCCAATCACAACTGCTAACAGAATTGTCCACTCGGCTGAGATTTAATTGCTTTATTGAGATCTAGTTGGTTTTGTGATAAAGAGACCATGTTAAGTTTTCATATATCAAAAAAAAAAAACCATACTCTTAATCACCAAGGGATTAAATTCTAATAAGTGGCATTAAAAACAGTGTGTGTGTGATAGGAATGTAATTTGAACAGATTGTAAAAAATTTCTAGTATGTGAAGAAACACCCCATTTAAATCACATACACATAATTTTAGAAGCTAGCCAAGTGAAGTGGAGGATGAAAGTGTGTGGTTTGAAATGACTATACAGTCAGCTGTGGATATGTAATTAGCGGGCTAAGTGCCTACGCTGTTTTAAAGGGTGTTTTAACTCCTTTGAGTAAACCAAGATCATTCACACCACAAGTGCACTGAGTCCTTGATAGCATAAATGCATGGAAATCCAGTAAAGACATTAAAAATAAAAGGAATTTTTAAGCAACACTGTCTACCAAATTTCCCTAATTGGAGTTTATTGAGCACCCATCTTGCAGGAGCAGAATGCACATTTCTTTTAAGTACACATGGAACATCACCAAGATACATTGGATGTTGGGCCATAAAACAAGATCAATAAGTTTAAAGTGATTTCAAGCTAACAGAGTATTTTTCCTGAATAAAACTGCATTAAATTAGAGATCAATAATGGAAATATATCTGGAAAATCACCAAATCCTTTCAAATTAAACAAAATTTAAATAATCCCAAATTTGAAAAAGAAATTTGAGTGGAATGAGAAATAATCTGACCAGAATAAAAGTCAAAAGTCATTTAAAATTGGATAGCATTCAACAAAACTATACAATACAAGGTCAACACCCAAAATTTGGTTTTTATCTATGTGTACTAACAATCCACACTGTAAGAAAAGAAATTTACGATAGCAGCTAGTTCAAATGCAAGAGCGAGTGTTCAATCCCCAGATCCTCATAAAAATGCTCGGTGTGCTGATACATACTTGTAATTCTTGTGCTTTAGAGATGGAGAAAGGAAGACCCCTGGGTTTATTCTTCGGAGTCTTTAGCCTAATTGGTGAGCAACAGCACGGCACCTCTGAGGATGAGTCCTGAAGTTATCTTCTGACCACTAAGCACACACATGTGTGGCCAGAAGCATACAAACACATGCATGGACATATATAGCATCTGCATAAAAGGATACAATTTATAATCATCCCAATAACAAAATCACTTAAATACAAATTTAACACAAGATGTTTAAAATTCATATGCTATAAAATGAAATGCAAGGAAAAAAAATCCAAGACTCTGGTCAATGTAAAGTATATAGTGTTTGTAGCTGAGAAGACTCAATATAATACGGATGTGAATTATTCCCAAATTTATATTCTGACTCAATGTGACTTCTACCCAAATCTTAGCAGCATTTTAAAGAACATTTCAATACTGTAGTATTTATTACTGGATTCTGGCAATGATAGGCAAAGCTGTTTCACTAAGGAGCCCTACTCTTCAAGGATGTGGCTGCTGAATTCCAATGTTGGCTGGGTCAGGTTGTTGAAATGTTATCATGGGGTGGAATTTTACAGTGTATGACTTATCTATAGTGAGATGAGGCTACTGTACCAACAAGAATCATAGCCAGTGGACCAGAGAGATTGTTCAACTCTTAAAGGCACTGTTCTAGAGGAACCAAAATCAGTTTCCAGTATTCTCATTGTATAGCTTACAACTATCTGGAACTCCAGCTCCAGGGGACCTAAAGCTCTCTTGTAGCCTCTAAGGCAATTTGCACACTTCTGTCATATACTCATACAGTCCCATGTAAACACATAAAGACAAATAAAATGAATCTTAAAAGCCAGGAGTGGCCATACATGCCTTTAATCCAAGCACTTGGGAAAAAGAGGAAGGTAGATTTCTGTAAGTTCTATGCTGCTCTTGTTTACAAAAAAAGTTTTAGAACAACCATAGAGAGAGCAGATCTTAGAGACAACCATAGAGAGACCAAAACCCAAAATCTTATAAAGAATGATACTCTTAGGAATCTCTTATTTTGTGGATCTTGAATCTGTAGATTGAACAGAGCACTAATGTGGGCTGTCTAATCTTCATGTGTCTTCCTGTCCTTACAGTCTACTACAGAAGAGGCAGGAACAGGCCAGTTTCCAAGAGGGGAGGGAATGCCAGTTGCATTCTATCTGTGTTTGCATCATCACCACGGGATTGACTTTTTGTTGACTTTTTCTAAAGCTCTACCTGCGTCAATTAGCTGGACTATTGGGGACTAGATAAGTCCAAAAGTCCTTCAAGTGTCCTGTGAATGGAACAGTGAATGCTGGACTCTGGTTCCCTGCCAGAGCCATGGTTGGCAAGGACAGGAACAGACTTGCCTCAGGGATCCAGAATGCCTGAGGCCAGGGCCTGGATCTTGACTTTTTTCACTCTAAAGCTGTGATCAAATGTTCCAGAAACTGAGACATGAAAGGCTCGCTTACTACACTAGCATGTACTTTGCAAAAGAGAACCTGGAGATTCTCTGAGTACCCTGCAATTTGGCTGTCTGATGAACTTTACTGACATGTTTTCTGCTTCCTCATTCAAAGTGTATGTAAAATGTTATAATATTGATGAACTTTTTGGCTTGACCTATCAGCCCCCTCATTTCTCCTGACCACAGCTTGTGACTCGTTACTGTCTCATCCCCAGTTCTCCCCCTCAGAACCCAATCATTAACCAGAGGTACCCTCTCATCCGGTTCACTGGAAAATACTTATTTGCTCCTTGCCTAATGCTTTCTTCACAGTTGGCCAATCAAGGATTTCTCCATCTGGACCACAAGATCTTAGGAATAGGACATGCGGTAGAAACTATTTCTGATGGTAATAACCAAGGCCCTAAATATGCATATAGGGAGTGTTAGCAGTAATGATTAACTATCAGCTACTATTTAATGGATGTCAAGTTGTTTCAGGTTTTTATTTCATCCTGGTTACCCATAAATGTAAGGAATATATGTGAATTGCCCATAGCTAGTCAATGGCATCAATGGTTCCTGAACCCAAATCTATGACTTAGTATTCTTTTCTTTTTAAATTTATATTGTGGATATTGGGGAGAGTACACATGGTCAGAGGACAGCTTCAGGAATCTGTTCTTTCCTTCCATTATGTATGGCCCAGGGATGGAATTCACATTGTCAGACTTGGCAGCAAGTGTCTTTATGCACTGAACCATCATGCTGGCCCCTGGCTATTGCTTCTTATGAAGGTTCACAAAGGAAAGCATCATTAAATAATGGTGGTACTACCTGGCACTTGTATTACAATACATAACATTTTATTGGAGCTTAGAGTGTACGGTTCTGCTGGGTCCTTTGCTGATTTCAATGGCTGTTAGGCTATTTCTACATGATTTCTGAAAAGATCCTGCATGGTACAATCCTTGCATCTGGTCCAAAAGTGTCCCATATAAACTAAATACACCTCTCACTCAGTTTTATATCCTCATGTCTTGCACTAAAATAGAGTAATTAGAAATATGGATTGTTATAAGTAGATGATGCACAAGCATAATATCCCTACAGGTGTGCTTTTTATTTACATCTAAACATTATTCAACCTGAACATGAGTGATAACTTTTTCTTTTGCAGCAATATTAGGTTCATTGTTGAGAAAACCCCATATTGAAAGCTAAGAAATGAATTACTTTCTTGTAGAATATTTTTTCATACTGCCTCTGAGGAGCCATTCAGAAGGGTCCTCTGCAAATTTGAATTTGAAAACAGCTATGACATTTTGTCACGTGATCGACTTTCTTCACACTGGCTTGAATAGAACAACCAGCAAAAATATCTTGTCAGCACGGCCCCCATGGGACCTTTCCAGAGTCCTCTTCTAGACTCTTCTGTTTGTGTCTTCCTGGGCTCACTCATACTCCATTTCTCCATGCGTCTTTCCATAGTTCCATGTCCTGTGCCTCTCAGATTTGTTCCATACTGCATTACTCATTTCTCTCATCAGTAACTTCAGCCAGCCTGTGTTTTAGACTGAACTTAAAAGGAAGGTAAACAATATAAGTGCTCTTAAATATACAGATAACCAAGTCCTTTTTACTGGGCAAAACACTGAGTCTCAGGAATAAACAGTAAAATCTGTGAGTTCTTTAAGATAGTGGTTCCCCAGGACAGTGGACTGCATTCTGCACAAGCAGACATTGATAAGTCATTGTCATGTTTTTCTTGTCTCAATGTTTGCTGAATGCTACTTCCTATGAGCAGACCATCTTAAACTATAAAAATTCCTTTGTGCCCCACATGACTTCTCTATGTTTTTTATGACAGAGGAAGATAAAGTTGTTTAGAATCTGAGAGGCTTGAATGAGAATGGCCCCTCTAGACTCAGCCTTGAATACTTGATCACCAGTGAGTGGCACTATTTGAAACGATTAGAAGGTATGGTCTGGTTGGAGGAAGTGTGTTACTGAGGGTGGACTGAGGCTTCTAGGTCCCAATCCAAGCTCATTGTTTCTCTTCTTGCTGCATGTTTCCTGATGTAATAGTCTCAGTTGCTTATCTAGCATTATGTCCGCATATGTACCTTCACAATTCTCATCATCATGATAACAGAATTAATTTCTAAAACGATAAGCAAGGTCTGCTTTAATGCTTTCCTTTATACGAGGTACTTCGGTCATGGTGTCTCTTCACAGCAATAGAACAATGACTAAGACAGAGTCCATTTTTACAATTTTACTTTTACCTAAAATCCAAGTCTGCTTTAAAAAGCAAACAAAAAAACAGAAACAAACAGAACAAACAAACAAGCAAACCTTGTTTAGTTGTCTCAGTGTATATTGCTTTTCCAGAAGAGCTAGGTTTGTTTCCTAGAACTCACATCGGATTCCCATTATATAGTTCCAGAGGATCTGATGCCCTCTTCCATTTTCTGCAGCAACTGTGCATGCATGCAGTGCACATGCAAACATGAAAACACATATAAGCAAATAAATACATAAACAAGTCTTAAAAAACACAGATAAATTATTTAAATGAAATTTCCCATTGTAATATACACATTATTTTGAAAAGATATAAGTACTCTGTAAATCAAGAGAGCATTTTATTACGTTTATTTATTTATTTATTTTAAATTAAGGCAAGAGCTGTTTACTGTTACAGAAAATCAGTTCTCTGGTGTCAGCTGTACATCCTAGACAGCATGCCTTAATGGTTTGTATTTACAACTGTCACAGTGATGAGCCTGCAAGCTTCCTGCCTTGTCACCATGTGTCACAGACTGATCTGTGCAGATCATTTATATATTGAAATATGTATTTGTTATCATTTCTATTCTAGTTTTTTATATTAAAGATAGGGCATTGATTCATTTTAAATATTATTATTATATATTAATTTATCTCACTATAGTAGATGGAGCTTTAAATAAGTTTGTCTTTTCAAAAGAACCATTAACTCTCATAGAGTTAGGAATTAGTGCATAAAGGAATCAAGCAGACTAGTACCAACTTATAGGTACAAAAAATGTACGATAAGTTATTTAGCTGAACAAAAGAGGGGCTAATTATATTAGCCTGGAGATTTGTAGGGAATAATTGATGTTCTTGTCCTCATCATTTGATATTTGTATTGTGTCTAAGTGGTGCTATATACAAACGATAAAACAGAGTCATATAAAAGTTAGTCTTACAATACAGATGTCTAATAGGCATATAAGTCATCCTTATCAACTTTCAGCGGTGCTGACCAGTCATGTAATGAAAATGGATGCTACCTGAATGAGAAGACAATTATCTGGCAATGTGAAGGAGGGTAGTCGGACCCAAAGGATGAACAGAAATCTCCAAACAAAACTGACAGCAGCATAATGAGCTAAAGGAATGACAGGCGCAGGCAGAGCAGAGCACGGTGGCTCGAAGCAAGCAAAGATGGAGCTGCTTTGGTGCTCCATTAAAGCAGGAGAGCGCTCAGCATGAGGCTAAGAGGCAGCGAGCTGACAACACCCAAAGAACAGAGCATCTAGGCAGCGTATTTATTTATTTATGCAATTTCGGAGGTAGCAATTGCCTGACATGAATCAGCCTTTTCAAACCCACTCATCTGACCAGAAAACATCAAGGTTAATAGCCAAATCATACAGTACAAAAAAAAAAAATACTGCCCTGCTTATGATTTAATGGAGTGGCTGAGATCATTTTAACAGAAAGGCTGTCACCACGCCATCTACACATGTATATGTAAACAATATGCTGATTATCATTGATACTAAAAGACAGGTACTCAAAATTAAAGCTGGAAGGCATGATTGGAATAACGCTGCACATTCATATGCCATCCCGTCTGGGAACTGAATCCTACCAACTTCACTTTTTAATTCAGGTGAAAAGTCAGGAGGTAGCCATTGAGCTGAAGGAAATGCTGACTCCATAAACACCTATATAGTTTTAAGACAGTCGGTTTAATAGGAAAACAACGTTTCCTCACATAAAAACAGGATTTGCCTAAGGGAAAATATTGAATCCAAAGATAAAATATTCTAAACCTACAACGGGACATGTTTCTTTGTTGAAACTGGTTTAAATCCTTGCCATGAATAAATGGCTATGTCATGTGTGAATGTACCACAAAATAAAACAGGGGTCATAAACTGTGAAGACATGATCAGGTATATTTATAGCCTCATAAAACAAACTGACATTGTAATATCTTAAGTGGGCCACTTTGTTGTGTTTGTATAAATGCCCTCCCAGAAAAGTTCCCTTCCTGATTTGAACACATCACTCATGAGAAGTTAAAAACAGAGGCAGCTGAAGGATGCAAACATCATTCTCTATGATCCCTTTGAACTGATGGCATTCTGTCTGTCAGCTGATAAATTCTGTATCCTTAGAATAATCTTTTGAATGGCATAGAACTTTTCTGCTGATGGATTTCAATTCTAGCAGATAAATTATGGTATAGAGGCAAAAGGCAGAAGAAAACATAACATAATGTGCTGCTGAAAATACAAAGTAAAAAGGCACTTAAATCTCCTTTTTGGAAATATATATATATATATATATATATGTATATATGTATGTATACATTCATTCATTTATTCATTTTACAAATGGAAGTCTTCTTTATAAGCATTAATAACTTTCCTGTCTGTAATTTTATAGAAGGGAGAGATTAATGGTCGTTATTTTGATAATATACAATGTAATCTTATATAATTTACAGCAGTGATGCTGAGGAATACACAGCAAATAACAGAATTTCGTGACTTAATAAAGAAACAGCCAGAAAAGATAGAACTTCGCCTTTACTGTGAAAAGAATTGAATATTAACTCAGGAAAGTAGAAACAAGAAAAAATTCTTAAAAGCTTGTAAGTCATATCCTAACCCAAAACGATCATATTTCATTGCCTAGATAGTGACAGAATGCCTGTGAAGTGCTGTGCATAGGCCTGACACTGCAGCTACTCCTACATACGTGTCACAGAGAGAAGGTTGTTTTCTCTAAATATTGTAGAAAATAATAGAGATGGGGAAATAGCAACCATGATTACCATCAAACCTTCGTCAGATTGAGTTGTTCATGACAGTGTTGGCCAACACCCTCTGTTCAGAATGTTGTTTTCCATATTGCAATGTCACAAGTATATTAGACATAAATATCTCGGTGAAGCAAAACTACTTCACAAAGCCATGTGAACACATATATGTCATTACAAGGTAATCTCTACTCTAATATTTCTTTTTCTACTAGATGATGGTCTTACATACCATTTTCATCTGTATAGTAAGATTAATCAAATAGAATATTCTTTTTTTCATAGAAGAATAAAGAATTTCTTTTCATTATTTTGCCTATGTTTATATGTGTGTTTGTGCATGTATGCAGATGCATGTATGTGCACATGTATATAAATTGTTTACACATTTGTACAGAGGCCATGGGAAAACCTTGGCCTTGGGTTCCTTAGATGACACCATTATTATTTAGGGGACAAGGTCTCTGAAATGGCTAATGCTGGCTGTCAACTTGACATACCTGGGGAAAGGAATGCTTAATTTAAATTGAATATTTGCCTGCATCAGATGGGTCAATGGACAATGCGTCTGTTGAATATATTCCTTGATTTCTAGTTGGTATAAAAGGGCTCAAGTTCTGTGAGTGGCATCATCCCCTGGCAGGTGGCCCTGGACTATAAAAGAAAGAGAGCAGCATGTGATGAGTTTTTCCTGTAAGATGAAATCCTGCCTTTCCCAAGTTATTGTCAAGCATGGTGTTTATTACACTATCACAAAGCAAATTAAAACAGCCTCTCACTCTCTTGGAACTTACCGTGTAGGCTCTGTGAAGTCCTCTGTTCATGCTAGTATGGCATTGCCCTTTTGGTTTCATCATGTAACCATTTTTAGGATAAATTGTTTCACACCATAAGTCTTGGAATTCTGGCTTTCATACCCCTTCTTGCATGTGAAACCCTTCTTCCATGATGTCCCTGGCCAATAGATGTGGTGTTGGTATATTCATTGGGAGTGGGTTCTTCACAGTGTGTTGATCTCTGCATTGTTCTTTCTGTTATGTTCCCCAGTTGCTAGGAAGAAAAGTTTCTTTGATGATGGGTGTTAACTACACTTCTTTATGTGTTGGTGGAGTAAGATTTAAAAATATAATAATGAATTATGGTGCTCTAGCCAACTGGTAGGAGTGGATTCTATTTTAAGGCCTAGGATCTCACTACCCTTGAAAGTTAGCTAGATATCAAGTAGCGGGTATAATCTCCCTGCTTTTCGGTGGGTCTTCAATCCAATTAGATCCCTTTGGTTGTCATAGACATGGGAGTGGTATGTTTTGTATCTTTATGCATCTCTTGTCACACTGGTCATTATTATGATCCATAGATATCGTAGCTAGGAAGAAATGTTTAATTGCTCCCCTCCCTTGGCAGCCTACATTGTGTTTTCCAGGTCATGGAAACTAGAGAACAGGAAAGAGTCTTCCAGTTCAGATCCAGGCAATAGTAAATACACTGAGAAAGAGATCTTAGACACATTCCCATTTACATTTGCATCAAAGACAATAAAATATCTTGGAGTAAACCTAACTTAAATTATGTCAACAATATTAACTTCTACAGTGAAAACTTTGAACCTCTGCAGAAATGAATATACAAAGACACCGAAGGCTCAATGCCCCAGTGTAGGGGAACATCAGGGTAGGGAGGCAGGAGTCAGTAGGTGGGTGGGTGAGCCCCCTCATAGAAGCAGTGGAGGGGGGATGGGATAGGGGTTCTGAGGGGAAACCAGGAAAAGGGATAATATTTGAAATGTAAATAAATAAAATATCCAATAGAAAAAGACACTAGAAAATGGAAAAGCATCCCATGTTCATGGATTGGAAGGATGAATATTGTGAAAAAAAATTCTACTAAAAGGAATTTGCAGATTCAATGCAATCTCAATCAAAATTCTTACAGAAATAGGAAAAAAATCCCCAAATTCATATGAAATCTGAAAAGACCCTGGACAGCCAAAGCAATCGTGGGCAAAAAGAAACATCCTAGAGTCATTTCTATTTCAGACTTCAAAATATATTATAGAGCTATAGTAATAAAAGCAACATGTAACTGGCACAGCACCCATGTAGACAAGTAGAGTAGAGTAGAAGGCTAAACATGAATACTTATAACTACAGTCATGGTATTTGACAAGGAGACAAAGAACATGCACTGGAGAAAAGACAGTATTGTTTTCCAGTGTTGGGATGTGGCACTGGCAAAACTGGATGTCCACACTCTGAAGAATGAAAATAGGCCTATTTATATCACCCTGCACAACAATTATATCTAGGAAGATCAAAGATTTCAATTTGCAACCAGAAACCTGAAAAGTTCTAGAAGAAATCACACATAGGTTATACCCTATGTGATACAGATGCTAGGAGAACTTTACAACATGACTTCATTTGCCAAGGAATTAAGGCCAACCATCAACAAGTGGGGCCCCATAAACTAAAGAGCATCTGTGCAGCTAAGAAAATGATATAGTTAAGAAAAAACTCATAGAACGAGAGAGAATCTTTAGTAGCTGTGCTTCTGACAGAGGATTAATAACTGGGATAAACAAAGAACAAACACCAAAATACCCAATTAAAAACTGGACTGGAGAATCTAAACTTGTCCTCAATAGAAAAAATAAAAGAAAGCTAAGAAACTCCTCAAAAAGAGCTTGTACTGTTTTAAACAAGAATGGATTCCATAGAATCCTATGCTATGAGTATCATTTCTTCCAATTGGTAGAACTGCTTGGGAAGAATTAGGAGGTATAGTTGAGGGAGCTATGTCAGAGTGAATGCAGGGTGAGGCTTTGAGGTTTCACAGACTCGTGACTCAGGCTACCCCAAGTGTGCTTCCCTACTACTTGTGGATCCATCTGTGAGCTCCTAGCTCTTTCTGCTGCCATTCCCATGCTCCAAAACTGTGACCCTCTGTAACTTTAAGCCCAGTTAAGCTTTTTTTTAATAAGTGGCCTTGGTCGTAGTGTTTTTTCATAGCAATGGAAATATAACTAAGAGACTGAGCACCATCCATAACAATTAGGGAAATGAGAATTTCAGTTACTTTGCTATTTCCTCTCATCCCGAACAAAATAGGTAAAATCAACAAAACAACAGACAAAAAATGCTGGTAAGATTGTGGAGAAAAAGGAATCCTGTTGGTGAGAGTGCATTGTAGCCACACTGAAAATCAGTATGGATAATCCTCAAAACCCTTAGATTAAAGCTCATATACGATCTAACTATACAACTCCTTGGCATATGTCTGAAGAACTGGACATCCTACTTCACAAAGTATCTGACTAGCCATATTCACTGCTGCTCTACTCACAAATAGAAACAACCTACATGTCTTTAAACTGATGAATAGTGGAAATGTGGTGCATACACAGAATGGAATACTATTCAGCAGAAAAAATTAAGCAGGTAAATGGATAGTCATAAAAAATATTACATTGAGTGAGCTCACTCCCAAAAAACAAACACCATATCATTCTTCATAGAGTCGTTTCTAATAGACCATGGCAGCAGAAATAAAATCAATAAGATAGTTATATACTAGACAATACTGATAGTCCCCTGGCAGGCTCTCACCAGTTTCTTACATTTCTTTCACAGTGGTTCATCCTCATTGGAGCATCTAAGCAAGCTCACTATTGCTGTCTTTTTACAGCTACATACTGTAAAGATAGAAACATCAGACTGATATCAAGGGTGGCCCGAAAGGATTTCTTTTCTAAGAATAGGTGTTGAGCCAACAGCAAAACCTTCTGAACCAAATTAATTTAAAATGCTGGCAGTTTCTGTAGTTCCTATAATTACAGAGTTTTAATTGATATGCTAGCTTGTACTCTCTGTCTCCTCCCTCCCCATCTCTTTCCTTACTTTACATATTCATATTGTCTGTGTCCTATATCCTCAGCCCTCAGCCTTTCACTTTTGTGGTAATAGGTACACTTAAATATCGGCTGCAGTTACAACAGCTAGAAAATGGCATCAACCAAAATGCCTTCCAATTGATGAATGGAAAATGAAAACATTGTACGTATACATGATGGAATACTACACAGCTGTGAAGAAAAAGTGACTAAATATCAGTATGTTTCTTTAGATAAATGAGTTAGTATTATAAGTTAAAATACAAAATAGAGATTTCTGGGTTTGAGGATTGGAAAATATCAATCTTTCTTTGGAGATTTTGAAGACCGGTGTGTTGAATGTTTTCTCAGGGCTACCTTTGTATTATTTCTTATTCAGGGGCCATGATGTTTAATGCTGCTGACTTTATTAAGTGAGCTTGAAGGAGGACAGGCAAAGGCAAGGAAACAGAGTAAAGAAAATCAATAATCCTTGAGACTTGACTGGGGCGGTGAGGGAATGAAGTAAGGAACAGGGCAGAGTAAGTGATGTGGGCTCCCTGATGGGCCACATCATCCCTCCTGCTTTCCATGGAGGTTCTGAGCAGGATGAAAGATCTCCTCTCTCATCCAATTGGTGGATTACCTAATCCTTATTTCAGCCACACATCACCCCTGTGCTGTTTACTCCAGCTCCCCATTCCTCCCACTGTTAGGCACTTCACTGAGCTCACTTTCAAAGAACTGCTACAAAAGAATAGGATGCTCTTTGTTCCTATCCAGGAAGTGGCTTTTTGTGAGCACAGCATATCCAAATACATGATTTTTTTTTTAACTTGAGTATTTCTTATTTACATTTCGAGTGTTATTCCCTTTCCCGGTTTCCAGGCCAACAGCCCCCTAATCTCTCCCCCTCCCCTTCTTTACGGGTGTTCCCCTCCCCATCACCCGACATTGCCACCCTCCCCCCAACCATCACGTTCAGTCTTAGCAGGACCCAGGGCTTCCCCTTACACTGATGATCTTACTAGGATATTCAATGCTACCTATGAGGTTGGAGCCCAGGGTCAGTCCATGTATAGTCTTTAGGTAGTGGTTTAGTCCCTGGAAGCTCTGGTTGCTTGGCATTGTTGTTCATATAGGGTCTCCGAGCCCCTTCAAGCTCTTCCAGTTCTTTCTCTGATTCCTTCAACGGGGGTCCTGTTCTCAGTTCAGTGGTTTGCTGCTGGCATTCGCCTCTGTGTTTGTTGTATTCTTGCTGTGTCTCTCAGGAGAGATCTACATGCGGTTCCTGTCTGCCTGTACTTCTTTGCTTCATCCATCTTGTCTAATTGGGTGGCTGTATATGTATGGGCCATATGTGGGGCAGGCTCTGAATGGTTGTTCCTTCTGTGTCTGTTTTAATCTTTGCCTCTCTATTCCCTGCCAAGGGTATTCTTGTTCCCCTTTTAAAGAAGGAGTGAAGCATTCACATTTTGATCATCCGTCTTGAGTTTCATGTGTTCTAGGCATCTAGGGTAATTCAAGCATTTGGGCTAATAGCCACTTATCAATGAGTGCATACCATGTGTGTTTCTCTGTGATTGGGTTACCTCACTCAGGATGATATTTTCCAGTTCCAACCATTTGCCTACGAATTTCATAAAGTCATTGTTTTTGATAGCTGAGTAATATTCCATTGTGTAGATGAACCATATTTTCTGTATCCATTCCTCTGTTGAAGGGCATCTGGATTCTTTCCAGCTTCTGGCTATTATAAATAAGGCTGCGATGAACATAGTGGAGCACGTGTCTTTTTTATATGTTGGGGCATCTTTTGGGTATATGCCCAAGAGAGGTATAGCTGGATCCTCAGGCAGTTCAATGTCCCATTTTCTGAGGAACCTCCAGACTGATTTCCAGAATGGTTGTACCAGTCTGCAATCCCACCAACAATGGAGGAGTGTTCCTCTTTCTCCACATCCTCGCCAGCATTTGCTGTCCCCTGAGTTTTTGATCTTATCCATTCTCACTGGTGTGAGGTGAAATCTCAGGGTTGTTTTGATTTGCATTTCCCTTATGACTAAAGATGTTGAACATTTCTTTAGGTGTTTCTCAGCCATTCGGCATTCCTCAGTTGTGAATTCTTTGTTTAGCTCTGAACCCCATTTTTTAATAGGGTTATTTGTCTCCCTGTGGTCTAACTTCTTGAGTTCTTTGTATATTTTGGATATAAGGCCTCTATCTGTTGTAGTATTGGTAAAGATCTTTTCCCAATCTGTTGGTTGCCGTTTTGTCCTAACCACAGTGTCCTTTGCCTTACAGAAGCTTTGCAGTTTTATGAGATCCCATTTGTCGATTCTTGATCTTAGAGCATAAGCCATTGGTGTTTTGTTCAGGAAATTTTTTCCAGTGCCCATGTGTTCCAGGTGCTTCCCTAGTTTTTCTTCTATTAGTTTGAATGTATCTGGTTTGATGTGGAGGTCCTTGATCCACTTGGACTTAAGCTTTGTACAGGGTGATAAGCATGGATCGATCTGCATTCTTCCACATGTTGACCTCCAGTTGAACCAGCACCATTTGCTGAAAATGCTATCTTTTTCCATTTGATGGTTTTGGCTCCTTTGTCAAAAATCAAGTGCCCATAGGTGTGTGGGTTCATTTCTGGGTCTTCAATTCTGTTCCATTGGTCTATCTGTCTGTCTCTGTACCAATGCCATGCAGTTTTTATCACTATTGCTCTGTAATACTGCTTGAGTTCTGGGATAGTGATTTCCCCCTGAAGTCCTTTTATTGTTGAGGATAGTTTTAGCTATCCTGGGTTTTTTGTTATTCCAGATGAATTTGCAAATTGTTTTGTCTAACTCTTTGAAGAAATGGATTGGTATTTTGATGGGGATTGCATTGAATCTGTAGATCGCTTTTGGTAAAATGGCCATTTTTACTATATTAATTCTGCCAATCCATGAGCATGGGAGATCTTTCCACCTTCTGAGGTCTTCTTCAATTTCTTTCTTCAGTGTCTTGAAGTTCTTATTGTACAGTTCTTTTACTTGCTTGGTTAAAGTCACACCGAGGTACTTTATATTATTTGGGTCTATTATGAAGGGTGTCGTTTCCCTAATTTCTTTCTTGGCTTGTTTCTCTTTTGTGTAGAGGAAGGCTACTGATTTATTTGAGTTAATTTTATACCCAGCCACTTTGCTGAAGTTGTCTATCAGCTTTAGTAGTTCTCTGGTGGAACTTTTGTTATCACTTAAATATACTATCATATCATCTGCAAATAGTGATATTTTGACTTCTTCTTTTCCGATATGTATCCGCTTGACCTCCTTTTGTTGTCTGATTGCTCTGGCTAGAACTTCAAGAACTATATTGAATAAGTAGGGAGAGAGTGGGCAACCTTGTCTAGTCCCTGATTTTAGTGGGATTGCTTCAAGTTTCTCTCCATTTAGTTTAATGTTAGCAACTGGTTTTGCTGTATATGGCTTTTACTATGTTTAGGTATGGGCCTTGAATTCCTATTCTTTCCAGGACTTTTATCATGAAGGGGTGTTGAATTTTGTCAAATGCTTTCTCAGCATCTAATGAAATGATCATGTGGTTTTGTTCTTTCAGTTTGTTTATATAATGGATCACATTGATGGTTTTCCCTATATTAAACCATCCCTGCATGCCTGGGATGAAGCCTACTGATCATGGTGGATGATTGTTTGATGTGCTCTTGGATTCGGTTTGCCAGAATTTTGTTGAGTATTTTTGCGTCGATGTTCATAAGGGAAATTGGTCTGAAGTTCTCTTTCTTTGTTGGGTCTTTGTGTGGTTTAGGTATAAGAGTAATTGTGGCTTCATAGAAGGAGTTCGGTAGTGCTCCATCTGTTTCAATTTTGTGGAATAATTTGGATAATATTGGTATGAGGTCTTCTGTGAAGGTCTGATAGAATTCTGCACTAAACCCGTCTGGACCTGGGCTCTTTTTGGTTGGGAGACCTTTAATGACTGCTTCTATTTCCTTAGGAGTTATGGGGTTGTTTAACTGGTTTATCTGTTCCTGATTTAACTTTGGTACCTGGTATCTGTCTAGGATATTGTCCATTTCCTGCAGATTTTCAAGTTTTGTTGAATATAGGCTTTTATAGTAAGATCTGATGATTTTTTGAATTTCCTCTGAATCTGTAGTTATGTCTCCCTTTTCATTTCTGATTTTGTTACATGATTTAAGAAGAAAAAGGAGTTTAAATGAAAGATTTAAAGTTTTTTTTAAATTTTTGCAAAGTGTTTTTTTTAATTTATAGTGTTACGTTCAATTTTAAAAATTATTACATTTATTTATTTTATGCCCATTTTGTACCTGTATGTGCAAGTCGGAAGACAGTGTGCGAGAGTTAATTTTCTCCCTCTACCATATGGGAGCTGGGAATTGGATTTAGTTCCCCAGGTTTAGTGGCAGATGTCCTTATCCACGGAGCCATCTTGCCAGCTCCCAATTTGTTTCTTTTTTTATGTCTTCACAATATCTTTGTTGTTGTTTGTTTTTATCCCCAACATAACATTCTTACTTTCAGGGACCATTTGTATAGTTCATTATCACTAAAACCTATTTTTAATTAGAATGTTGAAGTTGTATCTTTTATCAACTTAGAGTGAAAAGTACATTTATTTAAAATCATACAATTTTTTAAGAATTTTTTGTAAATAAGATTTATAGTTATGGTTCTTAACTCTAGGGGTGTTTGTGTGTGTGTGTGTGTGTGTGTGTGTGTGTGTGTGTGTGTGTGTGTGTGTGTGTGTTTGTAGATGCCCACAGAGGCATCTGATCCCTTGGGACTAGGATGACAGGCATTTGCAAGCTATTCAACATGGGAGCTAGGAACAAAACTTGGGTCCTCTGACCACAATCCCTAAGCCATCTCTGCAGCTGCCAAATAGAAAAATATCTAAGATAATGATTCAAATAACCCTCTAGACCTATCCACATGTATTAAATCACAAGAGAGTAAGTTTGTGTTTGGTGGATTCTAATCTTGGCACTTTTTTCCAAGGCTGAGGATTTTTCTGTTGTTGTTTTGGAACTGAGTGTAAAGGTGAGAAAGCAGCAGCAGATGCTGCTGGCATTCACTGCTCTTCCTCAGGTTCAGACGCATGAGGGATCACCTTCCAAGTTCCACCTCACAAGACAGCGTCCACGGTTTTCTAAATCTGTCGATGTTTAGAAACTTAGAGCATTGGACTGCACCCAGCCATGTGATACTGTACTTCTGCCTCTTGTTTCCTTTACAATAGTTGTTCTATAGTGGTCTAAAGTACAGAATATCGGGTACACACACCGCTAGTTGCTTCAGAGGGTAACTAATAAGCTCTGAAAGAGTTAAAAGTGTTTGCATGCCATAAAAAACTAATAGCTTGCTACTTCATCACTAATAATGGGATGACATAGTTATCCTCTTATTAATCTGTATGGATCACAATATGAGCTGCTTATTAAAAAAAAAAAACAAAACAAAACCCAAAGCAAAGGGAATAAAATAAGAAGGGCTGAAAACACCACCTTAAAATTAACACAAGATGTATTATTAGATCATATTTTTTAAAAATCTTTAAGTAGTATAAATACAAAAGGAAATAAATTCTAGAAAAATGGATTATATTAGGTTTCTCCAGAGAAATGCAAACAATAGGATGTTCAGAGATACAAGAAAATAGAAGTGTGACATTGATAGACCCATGGGACCATGAGGCTGAGAAGTTGTTCAGTCTTCTGTATGTGAGCCACTGACCCAGGAAAGTTTGTGACACCCTTCCAATATAAACTCCAGGACTGAGGACCTGGAAACCATTGCTGGAAGTCCTGGTCTAAGACCAAAGGTATGAGAATCAGGCATTCTGTGTGTGTGTTAGACATGGGGCAGAGAATCAGGCATTCTGTGTGTGTGTTAGACATGGGGCAGAGAATCGGGCATTCTGTGTGTGTTAGACATCGGGGCAGAGCACAGCCTCAGGTTACTTCTGTTTCATTCTGTTCTGGCCTTCGAAGGATTGTGCATGGCCCTCACACTTTGTCTTGCTTACTTTCATTTTTGATTTGAGTCCAAATTTGCTATAAAAAGAGCATCAAAATATAATGCTTACTGGCTATTTAGGCTCCCCAGTCAAGCTGACTCATGGAAGGAATCAGTTTACTGACAAGAATGGGCTGTGAATTTTAGCTCTACCATCAAAGTAAAAGTTCTGATTTGATGCATCTGCTAACCCTACCTGCCACACACTGATAAATCTTAGTGTTCCGATGGGAAGTCCTTGAACCCAGAATTGGGTAGGAGTGCGCCAGTGTGTCTTGTGATCCTGTCACATATTTCTCTAAATCAATGACCACTTTATCTAAATTTAAAAATGTTTCTAATTGTGTGTTTGCCTGTTACACATTGTAGAGGATGGATTAACATAAATTAATTCCTAGCTAATGTCTCTCTGCCCAGAAGCACTGAACTGTTTCTAATGGTAGAAGTATATTTAGATAATCTCTAGAAGGTGTTGCTTTTCTGTCTGCACTGTATAATTTCACTCACTGCTCAGGTTGTAAGGCTCCAAGTGGTTGTTGATGACTTACTGTCAGTGACGTAAAAGGCATGATCCTAAAACAATGGTCTGGGATAACATTTTGACCTCACTAGTCATCCCGACAGTCGTTCTCATTCTTGACTGTAAGGTATTATAAGTGCAGCTAATTTATGCAATTAAAGTTAAAAGCAGTGCATTAGTAAATATAAATTATTGCTTCTAGGAGAAATGGGAGTTAGTTTCCCATCGGCTGATTTATTAACCAACCAACTCATACCTTGCTTTTTGAACATTTGTGTTTAAATGTAGCTTATTTATCACTGAATTATTGACATGAATCCCACACAGAGCATTTTAACTCACATGTAAATGAAACTTACCTAATGCATGTGACATCATGACCTTTGCAGATTTGGAAAAGAACAGGCAGCATCCCATTTCCACACTGTGGCCATTCTAAATAGCAAAATCACCCATGAAAAAGCACCAATAGAAGGGAAAGATTTGGCACAAAATAATCTACTAAGGGGCCAAACAGAATGGGGGCCAAAACAAGAAGGCAGAAGGGATTTGTCTAGTAGTTTGGCCATAGATTGAAACAAAGTTTTCACTACCGTATTCATGTCCACGTCTTTAAATGACCACAGGAGTACAACAGGTATTGATTTGGGAGTTAATTCCTTGTCAAAGATAAGTACAGCTGGACATTCGTTAATGTACCAATCAGTAGTTCACTGTGGTCAGAAGGAAGAGGCTCCTGCTGGGACTGAGCTCTACTGCGTTTTATACAGACATTTTCAGAGCATATTAGGAGAAAAGGATAATGGGTGAGCAGAGACGCTGTAGAGTCAGGATAGTGAAAACTCTAAAAGGCTAGCTAGAGTAAACACTTCTCCAGCTGAGACTGAAGGTCTCTGTCCTTTCTGATGATTACTTCTTAATAAGTTACAATTATTATATATATTTTGAGTACAATGTGATATTTCAATATGTGTATACATCTTACAGTGTTGAAAGTGGGCAAGCATATCCATCTCCTAAAATGTGTATCATTTCAGTTTCTCCTGAATGTGCAGTCAGTTATCTTGATCCACTGTCACCCTGCTGAGCAATATAACTATAACTTAGTACTCCTCCTGTCCAGGTAGGGTTAGCTGAGGATTATACTTTGAAGGGTGAGCCTTTAATAAAGATACTCAGAGTTGTAGAAAAATACACACACACACACACATACACACACACACACACACACACACACACAAATGAAATACTGAGTATTGTAAGCCTTTTAGTAAACTTTTTTTTCATCTTTATTAACTTGGGTATTTCTTATTTACATTTTGATTGTTATTCCCTTTCCCAGTTTCCGGGCCAACATCCCCCTAACCCCTCCCCCTCCCCTTCTCTATGGGTGTTCCCCTCCCCATCCTCCCCCCATTACCTCCCTCCCCCCAACTATCATGTTACTGGGTGTTCAGTCTTGGCAGGACCAAGGGCTTCACCTTCCACTGGTGCTCTTACTATAAGAAAGGTGGGGTCAGGTGTTTATCAAAGTTTGGCTTGAATGAACAGTAAACTCTTTAACAGCTCTAAGATTCCTCAAGCAGGCACTTGGAAAGGGTTAAGGCCATCTAGGAAAGCTTTGAGCTCTTGCAAACTAGATTAGAATTTAAGTCTTTTTGTGATGGAAAAAAATGAGTGGAACCATATCCCTGATGATAGTTACAAAGAGAAACCAGTTTTGAAGAAGGCCCAGGCACACTTGGCTAGACTTTGGTCAAATAGAAAATCTTTGCTATGAAAATAAACTTTAACAAGTCTGAAACATGCGACTATGAAGTCACCAGCAATGAGAGCTGGTTTAACTTGGCATTCTTGTGTGCCATTTCCTTAGACCAGCAAGCAAGAAATGTCATCAAAAACTGTACTGTAAAACAGACAACCTTGTTAGAAAGTTACTTGCTTTGGCCTTTATATTAACTCGCCTTGAATTGCACTCTAGTGTTTTTTTCTATCTCCCCAGTTCTTTGCTTCCATTTTTTTCTACTTGTTATAAATGCTTGCTAATCTGAAAATTTTACCCCCACCTCTCATCTCTACCTTCATACAGAAATCTGAAGACACTCAAATCTCTTATATAAAATGACATTGTTTTGACATATATAATTGTTACTCTTGCTTGTCCACTTGACTGAATTAAGAAGCAGCTAGACAATCTAGCACATATCAACCTATGGGTGTGGACCCCTTTGAGGGTCAAAGGACCCTTTTGTAAGTGTTGCCAAAGACCATCATCAGAAAACTCAGATTTTTATATTATGATTAATGACAGTTGCATATTTTAAGTTATGAAGTCGCAATGCAGATAAGTTTATGGTTATCATCACCACAACAAGAGGAACTATTAAAGAGTCATGGCATTAGGAAGATTGAGAGACACTGATCTAGGAGGTCAAAAATTTCTCTAGGATTGTCTGTAAGGGTGATTCCAGAGACAATAAACTGGGGGAAATATTACCCTGATGTAGGCAGAAGCATTTTGTGAGCTGGAGATCCAGATCAAATAAAAGGGCTAAAGGAAAAAAATCACACTTTATTTATTTATTATTTGTTTTTTTATTAGATAATTTATTTACTTTTCAAATGTTGTCCCCTTTCCTGTTTTTCCCTCCAGAAATCCCCTATCCAGTCCCTCATCCCCTTGCTTCTATGAGGGTGCTCCCCAACCCACCTACCAACTCTCTCCTGCCTCCCAACCCTGGCATTCCCCTACAATGGGGCAAGGGACTCTCCTCCCATTTGGTCTTGCTCCTGCTTTCTCTCTTCATTCCCCCCTCCCTACTTCCTGACTGTCCTGAAGTAAACAGCCTCTTTCACCAAGTTTCTCTCCCCAGCCACCACTGCCACTCCCCATCAAATTGAACCTCAACTCAGGCTCTGGGCAATCCAATGAGCTTCTAGGATGGGATGAAACCTTGAGCCAAAGCTAAACTTTCAACTTGTATATATCACCATGTCAGGTCCTTAATCACAGTAAGTCAAAGTCTGCAGTTGTTAACTACAGATTCGTCTCCCTTTTGGAATAGTTTGAGTTGTCTCTAGATAACCTAAGATAATACAATGTATGGGGCTAACCCACAAATACTGTATTTTCTGGCTTTGAAAAAGTGTGTCCTTGTGTTTTCCATTGTTATTTGGAGCCTGCTGCAGGGACAGTGACCTTCCCCAGCCAGCTGGTTGAGTAGGAATGTGGCTTTTTGCCTATTAAAGAGCTGGCGGCCTGAGCTGGGATCAGAAGTGCCAGCAGAGCTTCCTGGCAGGTGAAGGCACAGAGAGACTGACAAGGAAGCAGAGGGGTGACAAAACAGCTGGGAGGCAGGAGCGAGAGCCACTTGGAGAGACAGGATGGCAAGAAAGGTTAAATTAGATGCTAACTGAGACTGACCCAACAAAAAGCCAACAGCTTTAAACTATATAGACGTCTCTGTGTCTTACTTACACCTCAAGGGGAATCAGCAACCCCCCCCCCCCAAATAGCATGTACATTCTACATAAATAGTGGTTAGACTGTATAGTTCACATAAGAAACACATTACTATCCATTATATGGGCAATTGTTTTCAAGCCCTTCTAATCCCTGACTGTTTAAACCATGGATTAACAACACTTGAATACAAAAATCCCACTGGATGTAAGTTTATCAGGAATCTGTGTGTCACTGGTATAAATGCAGGTTTATGGCCACAGACTAGATGTTCCCTCTACATGCTAGCTCTTCACAGCTTTGACCAAGAACTTCCTCTAAGAGAATTTGATTCTCACTCCCCAATCCATCCCATGAATTGTGGAGACGATGTCTGATGCTGTGGCAGATTCTGTGGTAGATTTTATTTAGATATCAACAACTGCTTTAAATAGTTAATTGAATTCCATATTTACAAATAGAGATTTTTTTCCTGTGATTACATATTTTACATAATTGCTCATCTAAAGCAAAGTACTTTCACTAAATAAATGGTCTTGATTTTGAAGTAAAAAAAATGTGGGGATCACTTTAATTTCATTCCAGTAATGTGCAGAATTCTAGATTAAAAGTAATCTAAATATAAAGTTTTAAAAATAAGAGAGAGGATGTGGGAAACCCCTCGCTGGTCTTGGATGTTATGAATCACAGTGTGGGGACTTTTAGCTATTCCTATTATGTTCATGTTGAGTATATATGTATATATATATATATATATGTTTCAAAACATTTTTGTTTTAAATAATTCCATGATAAATGTTATTTTTATATAAGCTAAATTATGTTTAACATAGTAAAAACTCCATGTCTTCCTAAGAGACAGTATAACAAATTAATTCCCACAGTTTTTTTTAATAGAATTTAAGGTTCACTTTGCACGAAAAATCAGAAAAGGGGGTTTGGTAGGGAAAAATGAATTTATTCAAGGGTGGTTTCAGAGAAAATGGAGACGATGCTTCTGGGTCAAATCTCCATCCTTAAGGTGGGAGCTGTTAGATGTGTTCAGGACATCTGTGGGACACACTGAGTTACTGTGAAAGGCGTGTGAGAAACTCAGTGCAGGCTTAGTGTTCCTCTCCAGGGCTCTGCCTCTCTTATTTTGATTTCAAAGTGAAAGTTGATGGGACCTGGGACTCCTTGGGTCCAGAGGCTGTATTTTCTTTATAGATTAGAGGAAAGCACTGTTTCTGCAAGTCAATTGATATGCAAGCACAGGTAGGTATTCCAGATTCTTTCCTTCAGGGATGGAGAGGGAAAAGGTTAGAGAAAGGAAAGATGAAGCTAGTAGATTCCCCTTCTCCATTAATATTGCAGGTCAAAGCTGATCAAAAGAGAAGACAAGCCATCATCCCGTCAAGACTCAATTTGCATGACTTTCTTATTTTTACAGTCATTAACCATTCCGTGGTCATCATAAGTCTTCTCCGTTGTGTGTTGTAGCATTTCCTGTAGGATGCCTCATCCCTATGGCCCACATTACAAAAGAAGAATAGATTCAAAGTCTCTATATTGAGGGGGTACCTTTCTGTTGGTCTTCTGTAACTTCTTTGACCATACTTTTATCTGTATGCACATGGAAGCCTGAGATTTTTAAAGGTGCCATTTTAAAATTAAACATCAGTTATACTAAAATGCATGAAAATAAAGCCTCTGACATAGGCATCTTATTAGAATAATTTCCTCTTAGATTTGCCTTATATATGGAAAGTGCATTGTAAAGAGAGACTGTTAGAGCTGAAATAGTAGATGAATTCACTTATTTATCTTTGTAGTAAATTGAATGTTGAAAAAAAATTATTCAGTTACCAAAATCATACAAAGACATAAGGAAGTTAAGTGGTGATCAAGGGAAATGAAGGATCCAAACGCAGGAAGCAAGTAAAGCAATAGCTGGTGTGGGGCCCAGAAATGGCTCAGTCAGTAAGACTCATGCATCCAAGTCTGAAGATCTCAGTTCCACTGATCAGATACTGGGTGGAAGAAAAGGACTGAAGCCCTGAGGGCCAGTAAAAAGAATGGAAACAGACAACCTCTGGAGGTAAAAGGATAGGAGGACTGGGAGGTAAGAGACTCTCAGGACTCAAAGGGAAGGACCCTAGATGTAATGCCCTACAGTTGAGAGAGGGAACTTGTAGAGCCCACCTCCAGCAGAAAGACAATGCATCAAGTGAGGGATGGGGTTGCCATCCCATAGTCAAAAACTCTGACTCAGAATTGTTCCTGTCTGAAAGAACTGGAGAGAAAATGGAGAAGAACCCAAGGAAAAGGAGGTCCAGCAACAGGCCCAACGTGGGATCCAGCTCAAGGGGTGACACCAAGGCCTGACACTACTACTGAGGCTATGGGGTGCTCACAAAAAGGGGCCTCTCATGGCTGCCCTCTGAAAGACCCAATAAGCAGCTGAAAGAGTCATTTGCACCCAGCCAATGAACAGAACCTGTGGTTGAGTTAGGGAAAAGCTGGAAGAAGCTGAGGAGGAGGGCAACCCTGTAGGAGGACCAGCAGTCTCAATTAACCTGGACCCCGAGATCTCTCAGACACTGGATCGCCAACCAGGCAGCATAAACCAGCTGAGATGAGGCCTGCAACACATATACAGCGGAGGACCGCCAGGTCTGGGTTCAGTCAGAGAAGATGGACCTAATCTTCAAGAGACTGGAGGCCTGTTGGGGTGGGGGTTGGGTGGGGTGGGGACATCCTCATGTAGATGGGGGTTTGGGGGAGGAGATAAGGGATGTGGAACAGACAGAGGTTGGACCTGGTGGGAGATAAAAACAAAAGATTAAATAAAATTTAAAAACATAAATGTGAATAATAAAAATAGATTTTAGGAAGAGATAGCTGTTGCTTGAGAACTAATGTTTTCTTTTGAGATGATATAGGAGAAGAGCAGAGAGAGAAAGAGAAACCGCTCCGGCTCCAATGCTGTGGCTTCTATGGAAATGTACAAATCATTTTCATGCTCCCTGTGCTGTCATGCCCTGTCACATTAGGCAGTTTTCACCTCATTACGGAATTCTGAATGGGCCCTCCTTCTCTGGCAGCTAATTAATCTCTCACAAGTCTGTTTCCCCAGCTGCCTGCCCAGAGTGCCCCATACCTCAGCCAGTGCCTTCTCCGGACTCCCTCTCCTCTTGAGCAATGCTTTCTTTCCTTGAGCTGTGTGAAGACCTAACTTTACCACTTTCTTCGGGAAAACATATGAGCTATTTCATTAAAGAGTTGTTTCTGTACCTTGCCAAAATAAACAAAAATTCTCCCAAATAATTGTATTGAGTTTAATGATAAAAGACAAAGTCGGGATATGACTTATGAATGCATGCAATATTTTACTATAAGTGTATCTAATATTTCAAGGTACAATTTACAAAATTATATGTTCTTTCTGTACATTAATTTACTAAATAATTTTGTAATATAATATATTTTAATAGTTTTACATTTGCCTAAAATTTGTCTTAAGTTTGCAAATAGAGATAATTAACAATATGGAAGATTATATGTGTACTGTATGTCTGGTAATGTATTACTGACACATACATTTGAATAAATATTTCCATGTTAATTAAAAAGCAAATTTTTAAAAAAGTAACATTTTTATTAACTTTTTCGCATGACCGCAATGTATTTTGATGATACTCAACTTCCTCTGAAACCAACCTCCCATACTCCTAACCACTGCCACTTTCGTGCTCTCTGTTTTGGTTTTATCTGTAAATGACCCACTGAGTCCAGTTAGTGCTGTCAATACAAGAATGGGCATAGGGCCATTCACTGACTGATCTGCCTGAGACCACAGCCTTAAAGAAGCCTGATTCTTCCTCCTCCAGTGGGCAGCAGCAGGCAGCAGCTCCTCCTCTAGGTGTGAGAGCTTATTAGCTCCTGTCCCTCCCTCGTTGCTGGAATGTTTTCACATTGATCTTGTGCAGATCTTGTACAGGCAAACATCCCGTGGCTGGGAGTTTATGTATAACATTTCTATCACAGTCAGAAGACACTGCTTTGCTTCCATTTTCAGCAGACTCTGGTTCTTCCAATCATTCTTGCCCTCTTCTTCAATGTATTATTTTGCTAAATGAACAGAGCATCAAACTGCCCTCTAACTCATTTGATGTGTTGCCACATTACTGCCGCTGTCAGTACATATCAGAACCTCACCTCTGGTCAAAGTGAAGAGAATAGGTTTTCTGTAGATGGCTCAGTCATAAACAGTGGAAATTTTAAAGTAACTAAAGACAAATTCTACTTACAAAGTATTTTGATGTTATAACACTCATATACCTACAATTCTTATAGGTTGAATAGGGCCCTGTTAGAGAAAAAAACACTATGCTTTGTGTCCGTATATATTTTGCTATATTTCCAGTGGTCAGTTATCAAAATTAGGAAGTGGTATTTTATGCTGGCTCAGGTATTGATCCTCTCATGTACTTTTGTTCTTTCCATACACTAAAGTTTCTGCCTGGTTCCATTTTCATTCAGAATGAATGACTTCAATTCAGCATGTCTTGTAGGAAAGATTTCCTGCCGATCAATTTTTTTTTCAGCTTTCATTGATCTGAAATTTTGTTACCTCTCTATAAATAAAGTATTTTAGCTGGATCTCTAAGTCCAGCATTTTTGAAAACATAATTCTCGCTTCTTTATCTCAGGGGAGAAGTCAGCTGCTGCTGAGAGCCTGTCTCTTGCACGTTCTGTTTCTTCTACCTATGACGACTTTGGGATTTGCTGTTGTTGATTTGTTTTATGCCTTGTTTTGTCACTGTGATTTGCTTTGGTATATTCTGTTGTTGTTGATTTTTAATTTGGATAAGAACTATGTTATTTTTCTTTACATTAGAAACAGATTTAGCTATTATTTCTTGAAGATGGTTTTTTACCACTCTCTGAAAACTCAAGTACATGTATGTTACATGATATTTTTATACTAATGACAAAGTCTCTATGGAGCCTTACTCTTTTCTGCAATGTCTACACAGGTATTTTGTTCAGCCAGTAATTCTTTATTTTACTCCATGTTCATGAGATCCTACCTTTATCTATTTTATGTATCTTAAGAGGTAAATTTCTACACCTACTATAACTACATATTCATTTACATACTTGAGCATTCTTGAAGTTTATTCTTGAGGTCTTTGATTTTCGACAATGAACTCACAGTCTATTTTATGCACCACTTGTTTCTTTCTCTGACCATGGTTCATGTTTTTTATATCTTCATATGCTTGGCAATTTCTACATACTCTGAATCTGTTACATAGGGAGTTTCCAGGTAGAAGGCAAGGTTCGGTTCTAGTCAGCTCCTGAATGTTCGGTGTTATTATTCAGTGGGAAGTCTGTCATCCTCTGTCCTTGATAAAGAGCAGGGATTCCTTCCACAGCTCACTGAATCATAGTCTCCAGAAATCCCATTTAGACCCTGCCAAAAGCTCACACGGATCCTTGCATACTGACCACTTCCAATCCCAGTTCAGACCCTTTTTCATAGAATGCTTACAGTACAAAGTCCAGGAAGCTCTGAAATCTAGAGAGGAATCTCACTGCTCCCTTCTCTTGAGAGCCGTTCTATGCGGTTTTATTTCTAAGTGTAAAGTCATGGTTATCAAATAGCAGGTAACTGAGATTGTTTTCCCCTCTCTCAAGTACATGACCATAGGGTGCTGTGTTTAATTCAGGAGTAGGAAAAGAATGGCTTAAATAATGTGTGTCTTGTTGTATCTTTCTTTTTTGGAAAGAGAATTACTGCATTCTCTGTCATAGTAGGAAGTCTGAATCTTAGGGAAGCATTTTTATTATTCCCATATAAGATGTAAAGGGGAATGACATAGACACACTTTTAGCAATCTGAAGACAGAGGTATTTAGAGTTAATGTAGAGCCCATGATCTGAGATGTTTTGCGACAGCTCCCATATACGATATTTTAAACTACAAGTAGAAATGAATGCCAGTGATCAAGTCAGTAATAGACTTAGTGGGAAGTTAGCGACGACAATAATCTTAATCGACTGTGGAGATTACCCTTCCTCCAGCCAATAAACCCAAATGTCCTTCATGTATCAATAATCATTAGCATGTAGGTGTTTCCAATGAAAACAAGTCAAAAATATACAGAACTAAATCTAGTACCTATGGAGAATAACAAAAGTTGGAACATAAGTTGATATATGCCAATTCCAGTGGAGAACACAGTGTATATGAAATTCAAGAGATTATCAGACTAAGACTCAGATGAAAGGAGTCTGTACCTTTAAAAACTTACATAAAAGTTAAATGTTAAATTGCTTTTACGAAATAAAACACCCAAAGAGCAAAATCATCTTGTTATGTTTTCGATACAACTAAAAAAGAAAATTGAAGAACGAGGAATGAGATGGAAAGGAAAGCCCATGATTGATTGCTCTCCCTCCACAATACACACAGACAGAAAGTGTAACTGAGTGATGAGATAAAATAATAGAGACAGCACAAATAAAAAAAAGTGTAAGATATGGCAAATGAAACAAAATGCAGCGAAAAATTGTTTCCCAAAATGAAAGACATAAAATAAATATGGGAGAAGACCTTCCCTTGAACTAACAAAAAATCTAGAATGTTAACTGATCATTCAGATCAAAACATGCTATACTGAAACTTCGCATCTCTTATGTAGTGGGTCAGAGGCTGTTGTGTGTAACAAGAATATCTTCCACTGCAATTGGCTGGGGAGGGCGGGGTGAGAAGTTTCCCTCAGACTTTACTGCTGGGATGAGAACATAAAAGGCAGGTGGGAGGAAATCAGAATAGATTTTATTTTGGGTCACTCTGCCTTCTAGAAATGAAAATGATTCTAACTTGAGTTTTCATTTTATTTTCCTAAATACATAAATATACCCTGCTTATTTTATACAACCTGACTTGTATGCATGTTTTCAGAATGACCATTTCATATTGGATAACGCATTGGTGTGCTTTCCCCTGGGGAAGACTATTTCTCCCACTGTCAGCATTCCTAAGTTACCTATAGTTATGTTCATAGGTTTGAAGGCTGCAGGGCTTTCCCATGTCTATTTAGATATGCCTAGTGTTGTCATCCTTGTCTATTTTTGGGAAGTCATATGTTACTTTTAAAAGGTCATATCTGAGGCTAGCAAGATGGTTCAGTGGGTAAAGGTGCTTACCACACAAGCAATGGCCTGTGTTCTATCACCAAAACATATGTAAGTGTAGAAAGAAAGAAGGAACCTATAAGATTGTCCTCTGATCACATCACCACATGTGGATCATGGCGTGTGTGTGCACATACACACACACACACACACACACACACACACACACACACACTACATACATGTTTAAGACCAGCTTTGATACCACAGGTAAACTGAGTAAGACAGCAAGGTGTGGAGTCAGAGATTGGGATCAGGGCTGATAGCAGCTGATGGAGGCTGCTGCTGCTGGCAGCCAGGGACTAAAGTAAACATACAGAGATTCAGATGTCTCACCCATCCTAACCCGGCAGTAGCCAATAAGGGGATCTGCAGTGTTGTAAGTGAAACTCATATCCACACCAAAACAATCCGGAGTTTACCTCTATAGGTACCTGTTCCAGCTGCCAAAATTTTGAAGGCCAGTTTCAATGCCAGTTTCAATAAACCGAGGCAGCTAGGTGTGGAGTCGGCAATTGGGGTCAGTGCTGATATCAATTTATTGGGTTATCACTAGTTGTGCTGATGGAAGCAAACTTAAGCAGCTGGGGCCAGTATTCTCTGTAACCAGTGAGAAACTCTGAACTCTTTTAACTCTGAAGGGGCCAAGAAGGAGTAAAAAAGAGAGAAAACTGCATAAAGGAAAAGGGAGTTCCAGCAACTCTAGTAGCTTTATACAAGCACATACTTATATTCAGATATTCACATGTACACGCACATATTGACAGCTGATCCATAGAGCAGAGCCCTAACGAGCAGCCTCTGACAACTATTTTTTCCCCTTCAGTCCATTTATAGCCACTGAGACAAAGTTCTCTACAGAAGAAAAAAATTATCTCATAGATAAAATGTTACACAAGAGGAAGTTACAGCAGGATTGTTAAGTTCAAAGCAGCTGTTTCATCTGTGTTTCACTCTGCAAGCTCATTATAAATTCAAAACAATAGTTGTATATGTTCACGAACTTGCTTTAGCATGGTGCACACCTGTAGCCTTGTCTTGGGATCTGACCTAGAATGAATGTTCTTTTCTTTAATCATAAATCTGTCCCAAGCCTATCTTTTTAACTAATGCAATTTATGTACCTGTAACTATGAAACCTTATTTCACTCCTTTTCATGCACTCTTACTATTCCAAGCGAGGATTCCAAGTTTATTTTATCTTTTTGGCAAAACAACTTAATCTCCTTAAACTTTCTATCAATTATTCTAATTTTCTAAAATTGTTTGAATCAAATCCGGAATTCCACAAAATCATTAATTCTTCTAAACAGCATTAATTCATGCAAGTTCATCCTTATATTGACATAGAGGAAATCTGCTCAATAGTCTCTCGTGGACTAAGACCCAGGAATCAATCAGAGTGGACTGTAGACAGACAGGCTCTGTCTTTGCCCAGTCACACCATGTCAGAAGAAAGGAATGCAGCAATGGCAAGTGTGGAAAAGTATAGCAAGAGCAACCAGCAATCCTGGGACGAAGTCTCTGGGTGCCACGCCTCTTAAGAGCATACCCATCGCAGCCGTGCCGATCTGGGGGCCATCTCCGGGAAGCTCACCTGTTTGCCACAGCCTTTCCTGCACAGCTCCTGTCTCTGTCTCTGTCTCTGTCTCTGTCTCTGTCTCTGTCTCTGTCTCTCTCTCTCTCTCTCTCTCTCTCTCTCTACACACACACACACACACACACACAATCAGTAAATAAAATTTTTAAAACTGAAAGCAAATTAGAAACAGTGATATGTCTTAGACTGAAAAGGTATTTACTTGTCTTAGATCAGTTCTTTCAATTATATTTGCTTATGTTGTGATCAAATTGTAATGTAACTGACAAATTTGTCCTTTTCTACCACAGGTGTCACATTGTCACCTCTATCATCAGTCCCTGTTTTTCACCCTCTCTTCCTTAGCCTGCTTCACTATCCTTGCTCTCCCTAGAGATATAACTAGGACAATTGTGATGATATTTAAAGTTGTTTATTTAAAAAATGTCATTAGAACATGAAATTTCAAAAAAAATGTAATTATTCATTTTATATCATTAGAAATTAGTAGTTAATTTTTAAACAAGATAATTTATTTAAAAAAGAAAAAATGTATGGTTTTTTAAAATGAGAGAAATCTAATACTGTAAGGTTGAAGTATAGTTGTAAATATTCAGATACTCTGATATACAACACAGGTGACGGAACACATGTTTCTTATAGAACAAGGATTAGTATTAAACATTTTAGGTCATGGGTCCCGTTTTCTCTGCTGTAACTGTGAAAACGTGTTGGTGAAACGGAGAGCACGACACTGTGTATGTGGTTCTCCCTGCCTCTAAAATGGTGTTGATTTATCTTTTAATCTTTTTGTTTACAGTCCAGACTTTATCCCCCTCCCTGTCCAACCTCTGACTGTTCCACATCCCATACCCACTTCCCTACCTCCCCTTCATCTCCAAGGAGGATGTCCTCACCCCTGACCCTTACCCCAGCAGACCTCCCTACTCCCTGGGGCCTCAGGTTTTTTGAAGGTTAGGTACAACTTCTCTCACTGAGGCAGACCCGGCAGTCCTCTGCTGTGTCAGGGACCTCACATCAGCCGGTGTAGCTGCCTGGTTGGTGGCTCAGTGTCTGAGAGATCTCGGGGATCCAGGATAACTGAGACTGCGGGTCTTCCTGTGGGGCTGCCCCACTTCCTCAGCTTCTTCCAGCCTTAATCCGACCACAGGGGTCACTGGCTTCTGTCTATTGGTTGGGTATAAATATTTGCATCTGACATTTTCAGCTGCCTGTTGGGCCTTTTGGAGGGCAGCATGATAGCCCCTGTTTGTAAGCACTCCATAGCATCAGTAGTAGTGTCAGACCTTGATACTATTGAGCTGGATCCCAATTTGGGCCTGTCCCTGGACTTCTTTTCCTCGTGCTCTTCATTTTTTGACTCTGCAGTTCTTTCAGACAGGAACAATTTTAGGTCAGAGTTTTTGACTGTGGGATGGCAACCCCATTCCTCCACTTGAAGCCCTGTCTTTCTATTGGAGGTGGACTCTACAAGTTCCCTCTCCTCACTGTAGGGCCTTTCATCTAAGGTCCTTCCCTTTGAGTCCTGAGAATCTAAAATAGTATTTTTAAAGGCAAACATTTAGTTCATAGACTGTGGCATAGGTACCAGTTCATATTGATACATCAACTTTAATTATCAAAATATCATTAGCCAAGATGCTAAGGATGTAACTCAATGGTACAATACTAAGTAAGAATTCAAGAGGACCTAGGTTCAGTTCCAAAAACTACAACCCAAACAGAAAACCACAAAATTATTAGCCAATCTCCTACATTTTAAGGTAATTTAATACTGAATAACCTTAATTTGTTTAATTATTTGATTCCTTTACTGCTGATGTGTTATTAAAAATATTTCTGTTAATATGTAAAGGGGGAGTAACTTAAATCCATAATCAAATTCGGATAAACCTTAATATTTCTTCTTAAACATCTACAAATTTACAAAGTGAGGAGAAAAGTTGTCTTAACTGCTCCAATGCACCAGATTTATTTCTTCTATGTTGTATTTGCCCACTCAGTAAAAGACTCTTAGAGTAGAAATGTGTTGAACATTCGAGTACATTCCACTAAGTCATTTTCTTTGTCCAAGGAGGAAATCTGCCACCCACAATCCTTATCCTGCTGGTTCTTGTCCAGGTCAGGATGAATTTCAGCCTTCAGCCTCTTGTCCTGGTGGTTTTTGTCCATGTCAGGAGGGGAATCCAGCCATTAACCTCTTATCCTGCTGGTTCTTGTCCCAGTCAGGATGGAATCCAGCCTCTGCTTCTGGTGCAGCTTTGCCACTCACACCACATGGTCACGAGGCACAGCACAGCCAGAGATGAGCCGATGCTCCCGTTACTGGATCTAGGCTGACTCCTGCCTCTGAGCACTTTTGTTTACTGATTCTTCTTTCTCTATTTTTAAAAATGGGTTTATGAATAGCATTTTTGAATGACATTTTATTGCAAACATAGGTGAATCTGCTCAGTGTTTGCCCCGTTTTAAGGGACAGTCCATCCTGAAAGTAGCAAGAGGATGAAGACACAATGGCTTCTCCTCCTCACTCATTTCCTGTAGTAGTCAATGGCTCTCAGACTTCAATGCGCATCTGAATTCCCTGGAGTGCTTACTAAAACAGATTGTTGGGCCTCACTCCAGGGTTTCTGATTCAATAGGTTTGAGATGAGGCTGGGAATTTGCATTTTGGATCCAGTCCCAAGTGATGCTGATACCGCTAGTCTGAATGAAACACTTTGAAAAACACTTGTTTAGATTCTCATCCCTAAAGGCAAATTACAGTTACCAGAGGGGGCATTAACATGCCAAGGCCTGGATCCATCATGGATCAATTGGAAGGGAATATTTTGGGCTTGAAACTGGAGATGAAAACTTTCCAAAAGTGCGACTAATGGTTATAATATAGAGGCAAGGCTGAGGAATAAAAAAACACAGGAAAAAATGGTGGCCTAAGAAAGTTTATGTGAAGGATTGGTGGGATATTATTTTTCTTAACAAAATATTTATTATGTAAATTGGAAGCAACTTTTATGTAGTGATTTCATGACATAAATAAATAGTACAGTACAGGACAAGTGAGATTTTTTTCGAGTGGGTGAAAGTGCTTGCGACCAGGGCTGACGACCTCAGTGTGTTTGATATAACTCACAATGGTGAAAGGAGAGAGGGAATTCTTACAAACTGTACTATGAGCTCCACACATGTACCTAAAGAAAAGAACTTAAGAATAGTGCAAAGATAACATTACAATGGTTCCATTATTTGAAGGTAATTTAAATTTATTCAATTCTACTAATTGTTTTAAGTGCTTACATGATTATAAAATGTCTCTTCCAAACTATCCTTTGATGATTTGTGACAGTGTCCTCTGTAATCCATACCATGATCAAACTCATGGCAACCCTGCATCCAGAGCCTTAGATTATAGTCACTAGGTCCAAGGTATTGACATATCTTAAGATGTGCCTAAGATATCGTATGCCTAAGATAAATATCTAAAATATATATGCTGTGTGTATAGGATACATACATTGTCTTTCAGGTCTTTGGATGTTTTTGTTAGCATCGCATAGTAAGCAGAGGTTCTAGACACTAAGGTCCTAACTCCTTTGTTCCTCATCTCTTCCCAGTGAGCGGTGCAGATATACTTTGTATGGACACACGGACTCTGTGAACAGCATTGAGTTTTTCCCTTTCTCCAACACTCTTCTCACGGCTTCTGCAGACAAGACCTTGTCTGTGTGGGATGCACGAACAGTAAGCAAATCACCTACCCTCTCCCATGGTTAATTCGTGTAAGCATTGGTAATGGGTATATCTTTAAAACATTTAAGGGAGCACAGGCTTGAAGTAAGTTCCATCAGTATGTGTAGTACATGTATACAATGTAATTTGTGTGAGTGCGTGTGTATTTGTGTATATGTGTGTGTGTGAGTCTGTATGAGTATATGTGTAAGTCTTGTATGTCCGTGTGTTTGGTGTGTGTGAGCCTGTATGTGTCTCTCTGTGTGTATGTGTATGATTTTGTGTGTCTCTGAGTCTGTGTGTGTATGTTTGAGTCTGTGTGTGTATGTATGAGTCTGTGTGTGTCTGTATATATGAGTATATGTGTGATTTGTGTGTGTGTGTGTGTGTGTGCTCATGCGTATCTCTGAGTATGTGAGTCTGTGTGTATGTCTCTGTGTGTGTATGTCTGTGATTTCGTGTGTGAGAGTCTATCTATCTGCGCATGCGAGTCTTTGTGTGTATTGGGAGTCTGTACATTTCTGTGTATGACTATGTGTGTGCTCTGTGTGTGTGTGTGATTTTGTGTATATGAATCTGTGTGCGAAAGAGTCTCTGTGTGTATATGTGTGTGTCTGTGAATAGGTGCAAGTGTGAGTCTATATGCAAGTGTGTGTGTGCGTGTGTGTGTATGTTTACATGCAAATGTCTGTGGTGCTGGCACACTATGCTATGGTACATGCATGGAGGTCAGAGGAAACAGTTGTTCCTTCCTTATGCAATGTGGCTTCAGGAAGAAGCTCAGGTCCTTGAGCTTGGCTTTACCCACTGACTACCTCACTGCTACAGAGAGAGAAATACCCACTGACTACCTCACTGCTACAGAGAGAGAAATACCCACTGACTACCTCACTGCTACAGAGAAAGAAATACCCACTGACTACCTCACTGCTACAGAGAAAGAAATACCCACTGACTACCTCACTGCTACAGAGAGAGAAATACCCACTGACTACCTCACTGCTACAGAGAGAGAAATACCCACTGACTACCTCACTGCTACAGAGAGAGAAATACCCACTGACTACCTCACTGCTACAGAGAGAGAAATACCCACTTACTCCCTCACTGCTACAATGATAAAAATACCCACTGACTACCTCACTGCCATAGAGAGAAATACCCACTGACTACCTCACTGCTACAGAGAGAGAAATACCCACTGACTACCTCACTGCTACAGAGAGAGAAATACCCACTGACTACCTCACTGCTACAGAGAGAGAAATACCCACTGACTACCTCACTGCTACAGAGAGAGAAATACCCACTGACTACCTCACTGCTACAGAGAAAGAAATACCCACTGACTACCTCACTGCTACAGAGAGAGAAATACCCACTGACTACCTCACTGCTACAGAGAGAGAAATACCCACTGACTACCTCACTGCTACAGAGAGAGAAATACCCACTGACTACCTCACTGCTACAGAGAAAGAAATACCCACTGACTACCTCACTGCTACAGAGAAAGAAATACCCACTGACTACCTCACTGCTACAGAGAGAGAAATACCCACTGACTACCTCACTGCTACAGAGAAAGAAATACCCACTGACTACCTCACTGCTACAGAGAAAGAAATACCCACTGACTACCTCACTGCTACAGAGAAAGAAATACCCACTGACTACCTCACTGCTACAGAGAAAGAAATACCCACTGACTACCTCACTGCTACAGAGAAAGAAATACCCACTGACTACCTCACTGCTACAGAGAAAGAAATACCCACTGACTACCTCACTGCTACAGAGAGAAAATACCCACTGACTACCTCACCACAGAGAGAGAAATACCCACTGACTACCTCCACTGCTACAGAGAGAGAAATACCCACTGACTACCTCACTGCTACAGAGAAAGAAATACCCACTGACTACCTCACTGCTACAGAGAAAGAAATACCCACTGACTACCTCACTGCTACAGAGAGAGAAAAATACCCACTGACCACCCCACTGCTACAGAGAGAGAAATACCCACTGACTACCCCACTGCTACAGAGAGAGAAATACCCACTGACCACCTCACTGCTACAGAGAGAGAAAACCCACTGACTACCCCTCACTGCTACAGAGAGAGAAATACCCACTGACCACCCACTGCTACAGAGAGAAAATACCCACTGACTACCCCACTGCTACAGAGAGAGAAATACCCACTGACTACCTCACTGCTACAGAGAGAGAAATACCCACTGACCACCCTCACTGCTACAGAGAGAGAAATACCCACTGACTACCCCACTGCTACAGAGAGAAAATACCCACTGACTACCCCACTGCTACAGAGAGAGAAATACCCACTGACTACCTCACTGCTACAGAGAGAGAAATACCCACTGACCACCCCACTGCTACAGAGAGAGAGAAATACCCACTGACTACCTCACTGCTACAGAGAAAGAAATAACCTGTAAGAAAGAAAAGAGGACAGGAAGAAGCTCAGGTCCTTGAGCTTGGCTTACCCACTGACTACCTCACTGCTACAGAGAAAGAAATAGCCTGTAAGAAAGAAAAGAGGATGACATATACTTTTTAAAACACAGATTCACAAAATTTGAAGAATGCTAGTTTGTGCTTTTGCATTCATTTTAACACTATCTGATGAGAATTATGAAGAAATCCAATTGATTACAGGAGAAAATGTTCCTAGTTTCCAGTTCTATAGTAAATAAGAAACTTTATTATTAAATAAATAGAAATTAGAAAATTGAAATTATGAAATAAAATGAAAATGTTAAGGAAACTATTGTCATCAAATTCTGCCTTTAAAAATGACAACTCTAATCACACAGTGGCTTCACTAAGACCACGCTAGTTGTGGTGACTTTGTTTCTAATTTTTGAATGTATTTAAGAATTAAAACCTAACAACCCCCTCCTATAAATCACTCATAAAAATCAAATTATATAAATTATTTTAAAGTTATGTGCCATATTTTGTTTGTACCATATGGATTATTACTGGTTTTGAGTCAAATGATTCGTGAAATACTTGGTGTGAATCGATGTTTGTAGTTGGATGTTATGAGGTATTGAAAGGGTGACCAGAATTGTCATTTCTTTGCTCCCTGTGGTAGGAATTGTGTAATGAATAGACAAAGGTAAGAATGCTTGATTTGTAACATTAATTTCATCCCTGGTATTATCCTTCCTTATAATATTTAAATATGTGAGTTAATTGATAAATGATTCATGATCTGGGCATACAGAAGGTTTGGACCTAAAGATGATGAATGGCATCTTTCTCTTATTAGAGAAGTAGTAACAGTTCACTTGTGTCACCTCAGTGTGATCAACTACTCTTGAGGCACCTCTTAAATATTTTTGATGAAATAGGAAAATGCCCAGTGGATTATATTCCCATAAATTAGTTTTCAACTCCCTTTCCCACAGTCAAACGTATAGTAGTCTTAAATCATTAAGTCACCATAGCAGCTTATTATTACAGATAATAAATGTGGAGACCTCCAAGTCAGTCTCCCAGTCTTTTACACGGGATGCCCTGTGAATTCTGTGGGGGATGAGGAATGTGATATAAATCTCTATAATTATCAGAAAGAGATCATAAAAGAGCAAGGAATTTGGAAACTCACAAAATTGCTGCTTTACAGGGCTGTGTGTCCTTTTTTTTTTTTTTTTTGGTCATAGTTATTAAACAATAACTATTTTATTAAAATTGAAAACTAACATTGTTTTCCTATCAGAAAATGATAGATTATATAATAAATTTAATGAATGATTATAATGCCTTCCTAAAAAATCAGCAAAAAAAATCCTATCCACGAGGAGTTTAAAGCACTGTTTAAAACAAATGCGGTGAGATTACCCAGTCATTCCTTAGCCCAGTGAGAATACTGATGGTACTGGGTGTGTCTACTGCACAGTACTGTCTGAAGAACAAACGGCAAGATGCAGTCAGCAAGTCCACCACCTGGATGACACATGGTGGCCTCGACTGCGGCACTAGTCCAGAGACAACCTGCTTCTAACTTAGCTTTAGCCAGAAGATTCAGAAATCCCTCACTCTGAGTACCTATAAAGTAGAGAAACGAAGAAGTCACAATGGAACTAAGCTATTGTGTCCTGTTTGTGACCTCTGTTCAGCTTCACTTTCCGGGAGTGCTGGGATCTACAGACAAGAGCTGTGTACTCTTAGAGGAGCATCGCATTATGTAGAGCTTAGAATGCAGTGGTCTGGGACACATTGCTATCACCTCTTCTCTCTGGGTTGTATTTCTCATCCTCCTTTCTTTCCTTTCCTTTCCTTTCCTTTCCTTTCCTTTCCTTTCCTTTCCTTTCCTTTCCTTTCCTTTCCTTTCCTTTCCTTTCCTTCTCCTTGTATCCCTTCTCCTTCTTCATTGTCCTCTGCTTTTTCTTCTCCTCCTCATCCTCCTACTCCTCTTCCTCCTGCTGCTCCTCCTCCTCTTCTTAAAAATACATTTTTTCCTCACATAATGTATCCTAATTACATTTTCTACTCCCGCTACTTCTCCTAGTTTCTCCCTACCTCCCATCCCATTTGGATCCACTTTCTTCATTCATCTCACTAGAAAACAAATGGACTCCTAAGAGATAATAATAAAATAAAATATAATCCAAAACAAAAACTAACACATGGGAATTAGACAAAACAAATAAGCAGAGGAAAAGAGCTCAAGAGAAAACAGAAGACATAGAAATCCATCAGTTCATACACTCAGGAATCCCCCCCCCCCGAGAAACACCACACTAGAAGCTATACTATATATGCAATGGATCTATAGGGAACAAAGAAAGAATAAAATTTGTTAATAAAATAAAATAAAAATAAGACTAAGAAAAAGGAAACGCCTTTACAGAATGAGACAAGGACTCCAAAGATGCCACAGCGTTTGTTTGTCACTGTCTGCTACTGGGCATGTTCCTACCCTCACTGTGCTTCCCCAGTGAGACTTAAAAGAAACACCCAAATTCTCCTTTGCAAATGGTTATCAGTTGGAGATTGCTTCTGGGTTAGGGAACTAACATTGTGGGTTCCAGGTAAAATGTTCTTCTAGGTATCGGGAAGCTGACACTCAGGAGTGGGGATGGGATCTAAGGAGGGCACTCTGGGAATCCACAGGAGGGAATGGAATGGTATTATTACCAGGACCTGCTTAGTCCTCTGGGAGTAGAGACAGAGTGAGGAGAGGCCACTTCTGGGGATGAGACTGGGGGATTGGATTTGGAGGAGAAGAGCGAGAGATAATGAAGATCTGAAGCTTGCCTACCTGCCTTGCTGGCCTATTCACTTCTACATCAGGCTGGGAGTGGGGTTCCAGGTTCCAGAGAATGCCTGCTGGAGTCAGGAGTGGTGAGGAAGCTTGGAAAAGAAGATCTGCATGATTCACAGGACATGGGGCGAAAGCAGAATGGGAGGTGTTAGTAAGAGGTCTGCAACAGGGAGGGGGAGAGACTAGGAGATTAGACTTTGAGGGGAAAAAAGAGGAATAGGTGATGTTAAGCTATCTGTTCCTCTGGCACGGGAGTGGTAAGCGGCATCCCATGAAATGCCTGCTAGAGCTGGAAATGGGCATAGAGCAACAAGTAAGAGCAAGTCTGTGTGATCCACTGGAGATGGGGCAGGAAGAGAGTCGAGGCCACACAGGCAGTCTGCGACAGGTCTGGGAATGTCAGGCTGTATGAACTGGGGGCGAAGATCTATAGTTAGGCTACTTCCATTCCAGGCCTGCGCGGCCTGCTCGTTTCTGGGAATGCCTCCTGGTGTCAGGGGCTGCTTCCCTGGTTGGACTGTCCTGTGCATTCTGAGGGAATTGTTTGTTCATTTTCAATTTAGTAATATTTGCTGGAGGTTGAGTTCCAAGCAAAATTATTGGTGTTCAGAAGTCACAGACAGGCTCTTGTCCTCTATGGATATGCAAACTTTTAGGAAGTAGGCATACATGTGAATTAATATGAGATATAGTAATTGTTATATATTCTATAACTGTTGATTTAGCTTTTTGTAGCCTTTTCTGTGTATTGCATGCCTGCAGTCACTGTACTAATAACATCTACAAAGTACTTAGCAGCTTGTGAGTTAGTGGATACCATTTATTGCTTTTCACTGGGACTAAGAAAATAGGTTTATCAAGATAAGTTACCCAAAATCAGCCAATGGAACAAGGGCAGAAAGCACAATGCCTCAGAAAATTCTGGCTTATGTCTTGTATGCCTCTGGATATGAGCCAGCCCTTCCACATGCTACCAGAAAAGTTCTCAAACTTTTTCCTTAAGACTGTCTTAGTCTTTTACTAATGGACTGATCTTTTCTATATGTGAACAGACACTCACACACACACACACACACACACACACACACACACTTGCAGAGAGAGAGAGAGAGAGAGATGTCTACCTACTAAGCGAAATATTTTTATAAACATTTTTCAAGACATCAAGATATGAGTTAGTCTCATAAAATGCATAAATACTTTTAAATATTTTAAAACAAGTAGAGAATTCTGTACCTGCAGAATGTAAGAATTTGCAGCAATTACTGCCCTTACATAGATCTGGCAAAAGAGACTCTGACAAACACGTTGTCTGATGCTCTGTCTCACTTTCCCGTGGAAATGGTACCTTTTTGTTCCCTATAATGTCACCTTCCTTTGAAGGGATGATTAGATATATAATTATTTTTAAAACTTATTTTCTGGTTACACACTGTTAACACATGCTTGCCATCACACAAAAGGTCAGCAAACCATGAATATACGAATTTGGCAGCAGCCGTGGGGTGCATGTGGATAAAAGTACTAGTCATCATTACAACGTTTAAAAAAGTATTTTGTTAAAAGGAAAAAAAACCTATGTGTGAAATTCTGTAGGAGCAGAAAACATCTTCTTGGCAGCCTCTGACTCACTAGGAAGATTGTGAAGATTCTAGTTATCAAAGTTCAAGTTAGCACGTAAAGAGCCAAATTAAAAATACCTCTATTTCTTTAACTGCTATGATTATTTCAGGATCTTAAAGACACCCCAGCAGTTCTTCTCATAGAACAGCGTGTGTCCACTTGGCCTTGGGGAGCTTCATAGTTTGCACAGGTTCTCTACTCACTGCTTTGTCTCTTACCTCTTGCCAGTCTCCTCAGTTCTTAAACACACCACGTCTTTACTATACAGATTTAGCCACAGCAAATGTGACAATTGATCTTTGGAAAGCCCTCACTCTGTCGTGGCAGCCACATAGCCTTAGCTCCCTCTTGTCATGTTTGATCCTCTCACAAAAAGTCCTGAGGCCTCAAAGGGCAAGTATTTGGAGAGGCAACCAAGGAAATGTTGTATACCTTACAACTTTGATAATTATCTCTTTGTAAAATATCTAATGTTGAATTTGATAAATGAGCCATTATTTTCTCCTACCAAATGGTAAATTCCACCAAATCGTTAACATATTAGACGGTGGCTAATAATGGATTTGATAACACGGTAGAAACAGGTACATCCGATTGTATATAATTTATACACCACGGAACATGAGTAGCACATGGTCATTGACCTGGATCCAAACCCAGGATGTACTGCTTATCAATTGGGAGAGTTCGAACAAAATGCATAAATATATTGACCTCAGTTTATTTTTTTTTTTTTTTTATTAACTTGAATATTTCTTATATACATTTCGAGTATTACTCCCTTTCCCGGTTTCCGGGCAAACATCCCCTCCCCCCTCCCCTTCCTTATCGTGTTCCTCCCGACCCTCCCCATTGCCGCCACCCCCGCAACAGTCTAGTTCACTGGGGTTCAGTATTATGGGACCCAGGGCTTCCCTTCCACTGGTGCTCTTACTAGGATATTCATTGCTACCTATGAGGTCAGAGTCCAGGGTCAGTCCATGTATAGTCTTTAGGTAGTGGCTTAGTCCCTGGAAGCTCTGGTGGCTTGGCATTGTTGTACATATAGGGTCTCGAGCCCCTTAAGCTCTTCCAGTTCTTTCTCTGATTCCTTCAACGGGGGTCCTATTCTCAGTTCAGAGGTTTGCTGCTGACATTCTCCTCTGTATTTGCTGTATTCTGGCTGTGTCTCTCAGGAGCGATCTACACTTCTGCACTTCTTTGCTTCATCCATCTTGTCTAATTGGGTGGCTGTATATATATGGGCCACATGTGGGGCAGGCTCTGAATGGATGTTCCTTCAGTCTCTGTTTTAATTTTGCCTCTCTCTTCCCTGCCAAGGGTATTCTTGTTCCCCTTTTAAAGAAGGAGTGAAAAGCATTCACATTTTGATCCTCCGCCTTGAGTTTCATTTTGTTCCTAGACATCTAGGGTAATTCAGGCATTTGGGCTAATAGCCACTTATCAATGAGTGCATACCATGTATGTCTTTCTGTGATTAAGGTTAGCTCCTCAGGATGATATTTTCAGTTCCAACCATTTGCCTACAAATTTCATAAACTCGTTGTTTTTGATAGCTGAGTAATATTCCATTGTGTAGATGTACCACATTTTCTGTATCCATTCCTCTGTTGAAGGGCATCTGGGTTCTTTCCAGCTTCTGGCTATTATAAATAAGGCTGCTATGAACATAGTGGAGCACGTGTCTTTTTTATATGTTGGGGCATCTTTTTGGTATATGCCCAAGAGGGGATAGCTGGATCCTCAGGCAGTTTAATGTCCAATTTTCTGAGGAACCTCCAGACTGATTTCCAGAATGGTTGTACCAGTCTGCAATCCCACCAACAATGGAGGAGTGTTCCTCTTTCTCCACATCCTCGCCAGCATTTGCTGTCACCTCAGTTTATTAAATTAAAATGTATGTACAGTTGTAATGCATGCCATATAACAATATAAAGGATACTCACTTCATGTGAGTATACACCATGCCTGTCCCTTTGTGTCTGGGTTACCTCTCCCAGGATATCGTTTTGTTCTATCCATTTACATGCACATTTCGCGATGCCTTTGTATTTAATAGCTGAGTATTATTCCATGGTATTAACGAACCACATTTTCTTTATCCATTCCTCAGTTGAGGGGCATGTGGATTGTTTTGAATTTCTGGTTGTTATGAATAAAGCTGCTATGAACATAATTAAGCAAGGGTCCTTGTGGATGGTGACCGTTACTTGTGTAGATGCCCAAAAGTGATACAGCTGGGTCATGAAGTAGAACTAGTCTGAATTTTCTAAGAAACCGTCGATCTGATATCCAAAGTGGTTGTATACGTTTGCACTCCCACTGACAATGGAGACGTTCTCTTGTTCCACATCCTCACCAGCATGTGCTGTCACTTGTGGTTTTGATTTTAGCCATTCTAGTGGATGTTAAGTAATAAATCTCTCAAGGATTTACAGAAATAACTAATAATAATTCAGTATTTCTGATGCTTTCGAACTTTTGTGCTGTACTTTATTTGTTATTTTATCATGAAACACTGAGGGTTGGTTTTTGTCTGTCTACTATAAAATTGACTGTCATGGTATGTGTCCAGTAGAGGAGAAGAAGGGATGAAGGAATAGAGAAAATGAGAAGGGAAATAGTGGTTACTATGGTGAGTCTTTCAAACTTGGGACTTAATAGTATACTCTTTATGTATAGTCTACTCCTCTTGCTTTCCTATGTATCCTCATCCATGCTGACACAACACCATTGGACACATACTATGGTGAGCCAAATACTAAACAAGAATGAATGATTTCCTACCATCTCATAATATGTATCCATATGTAAGGTACAATAGGAGTTACTCTTTTATTAATGAAGATGATATTTTCCAAATGCTGACACCCAAACATAAAATAGCATCTTCCCACTGCTAGCCATTAAAATGTTGTTCCTCTTTATTATAACGTAAAAGACAGAGCGGTGTCATTAATGATATTTATGAAAGATTTTGTGTGGAAACTTTATATATACAAATAAATGCAATAATTTATCAGAGTTAAATAATATTTTAAAACTCTGTGGTCATTAAATTGATTTAATTTATATATTGTGATGTATTGTGGTTAAAATACTCATTTACATTTTTTAGAACCAGTGGATTTTTTAATAAAATGCTTTGCCAGCACATACCAGGTGTTTTCAATAGGGATATTATAAAAGAAGGTAACATAAAGAAAACTGTCTATGTAGCCAAGGTCACAGACTTCTTGGAGTATCTACCTATTGATATAAACCTCTCAGTTTATATAAACAGTCTATTTCAGTGAAAAAGAGCAACAGAGTGAGTATATAATTGCCATAAGAAAATTATTGTGCAGAAGTATATGAACTTTGCACAGAATGCTTAATTCATGTTAATTTTATGTATTTAAAAGATAAGTCTCCAATAACGTTTTCATTGTTCCTTTTAACTCAGAATTAAATGTGATCTATACAATCTAGCTTTTGTTCTCCTAGACATTTTATACAATTTAATTCTTACAAGGAACATTGAAATTTTCAGAATAATTTAACCATATTACTTAAGAAAGGGAAAACCTGATAAACAATTTTTTAAAGGTTTTCTACTATTAATTGTCCTTTCATAATTATAACCTAGTCCCTTGAGAATCAAAGTTGATTTCCTTTTTTGGACACATTGTAACATTTTATAGTGACAGAAATCATATAAAACCTGAATATTAAGACCTCTGGGATAGATGCTTATTCCATTGGCCTGTGTTGATGTGAAGACATTGTGAAACCCCTCCTCGGGTCCTCATCCACCTTGCCATTCATTGCCCAGATTCAGTGAAATTATATGGACAAGAGTTGGCGGAGTTTGGTGCCGGAGAGAGCTCACCAGTTAAGAGCACTGGCTGCTCTTCCAGGGGTCCTGAGATCAATTCCCAGCAACCACATGGTGACTCACAACCATCTGTAATGGGATCCGATGCCCTCTTCTGGTGTGTCTGAAGACAGCGACAGTGTACTTATATAGTTTTACTTGTGGGAGAAGTTTTAACCTATCTGATTGAATGGCTAGTAAGAGTCACATAGTAATATTCAGATTATCTTAATCACAGAATGTGTTTTGCCATACAAAGATGACCCTCTATCACCTCCAGCCTATTGCTGCTATGTCTGTGAGACGATGTAGATTTGAAAGTCAGGTAGAAAGAAACTGAATCCAGGCTCTGTAACATATCTCTAAAGTTCAAGATTCTCTTTAGTTCAAGCTTCACTTTTTAAATGAGAATAAAATAGAAATAAGTCTTAGTCATGAATACATACATACATACATACATACATACATACATACATACATACATACAGCAAAATCATTTATTTGCCTCTTTATCAGTCTCTAAGAACTGTATCATGGTCTTCTCCTGCTTTCTAGTTCTGCCTCCTTAGAGGACAGGTTGAATGGAGCCTAATAACATTGAATGATTTTATAACAGATCATTTAGCTCAGTGTTTGGTCTGTTGCTGTCCCATCGAAGCACTCAGTGACTGTAAATCATTGCATAATTTGTAATTCCACAGCTGTATAATGTTGATTTGACCTGCCTTCCTGTCTGTAGTTTCTTAATTTCAGTTCAACATGTAGAAATTCCTTAGGAATAATCTTGTCACTGTTATTTATTCCTTTGCACATTTGGTCTATTAAAACTTCAGGGATGACAGGTTGGCTGTACTTTGTGTAGTCTTAACTTTGAATTCATTAGAGCACCACATGCTAATTACACATTTTATGTATCGTTGATGAAACCGGAAATTAAATGTAGTATTTTTGGCAAGGGGTTCTAGCATCCTACTGTGACTGTGATCAGTGTAAAATAAGACTTCATCACTTATTATATAAGTCTATAGCAATCTGATTGGATGGGGACAAATAGAGTTTGTTTTCCCTGAGCCATTTCTTTGGAAAAGCCAGCATCAATTTTTATCTAGTTCTGCAATGGCTTGCACTAAATTTACCAACTTAAAAGTTAGACATACACATAGGATTTAAATTTGATAAAATAAAAAATATTTAAATATAAAAATCAATACATTTTATCTCAGTTAATAAGATATTTAAAATTATAATATAAATTAATAGCATCAAAGAGATATAAAAATATTTGTATATTATAAAAGAATAAATTTCTGTAACAGTGATGATATGCAAGCAAATATTGACACACACACACACACACACACACACACACACACACGATAGTCCATGTTGTTTAACTGAGAGAGCAGTCCCACAAAATAGATTCATTATAAAATAATATGTCGATAAAACAAATTCCAAAGGAATAACTTGATATTTTTTACTTGAGAGTTTTTTAAAGTGATTCAGTCTTACTATATTGTAAGATGGGAGCAGCTGATAAAATTTTAAAAGAAGATTGATAAAGAAGACAACCTAATAGGTATTTACTTTTAATATTTCCTAAATAGAATGTTGATTTCACCATCATACATAAGAAACCCAGGTACACACTGTGTAATAAATCCCCTAAAATGCTCAAGTTTGCACTTCACGTATTTTCTTTGTTATATTCTTGTTATTCTCCTGTTCTTTATCTTATTTAGCCTTCTCCTTGTCTTTTATCTACCTCTGGCACTGTGCTCATGTCCGGTCATGACTGTGGGTGTGGAAGCAGGACATTTGGTGTGCTAAATCACACTAAGAACTGAGCTATGCTCCCTGCCCCACTTCTTGACCTACGCAATCATCCTTGTCATTGTTTTCTCTCAGTTTCTCTACTCTGGATGTTCATTGCTTGTTCCCAAATTCTTCTGTGTCTATTTTCTCATTCGTTTTAAACCGTGGATATCTGTTTCCAGTGTCATCTAAGTTGAAGACTCATGGTGCCACTTTCTCAATCAATTTTTCCTTTAATTTTTAAAAATTTCCTTATCACACAAATAAAATAGTTTCAACATTGAAGAGGAGGTCTTAAGGATACAGAAAAGGTCCAAAGCAACCTTACATAAATGCCATACCTTTCAGTATTGTAAGCATTTCTATTTTAATATATTTCCATTATACTGTCTCCATTCAACATAATATATGACATTCTATCACATAAGCTACCTTTCCTTAATTCTGAGTACTTTATATAGTAGTTTATGTACAGTCTTACTCTTATTTTAATGCTGTCACTGATATGTTATAACAAATTTTGTTGAGATACCAGTGTTTGATGCTAATTCTGTTCCTGTTTGACCTCTGAACTAAGAGTGTAGGGTAAGTGCATTTCCCCATTCCTGTCAACTCACATCATTTCAAAAGATTTTAGGGTAGCCTAAACTGTGTTTTCATAAAGCATTTAAATCACACTGACCAAAGATCTCTCAAATATTTAACACACTTCATCAAATACACTTGTCAGTAACCCATGAGTGTTCTTGCTTTTCAACACTCTCTGCCCCTAAAATTCAGCAAAAAGTGAGCTTAAATGAATTTGTCAGTATTTATCAAGTAATTACATAATTCTTAAAATCACTAAAATATTTTATCTTCATTAAACACAAGTTTGGTATTAACCCCACCATTGAAATTGATATATTTAACCTGTAATTCACATTTAAATTATTTCTCAAAGAATTTTGCAATGAAAAAGAATTCTTTGTTTATAAATTCAAAGTTTGGATTTTTGAGCTGGATTTCAGATAGTTTCTTCTCTCTTTTGAAAATTGTGTCTCATATGTTTTTATAATTATCTCATTAGTGAAATGTCTCATTATATTCTTTTAGGTAAATAATTTTCATGTATGTTTATTACTTTGAACACCATGTTCCCTTCTTCGTTCCTTGTAGCTCTCTGAGAGTCGTGGGCTCTGTTGTTGTTTGGATGATGTAAGATTGGATAACCAGCTGCTCTACCCTAACTGCTGTATTGTGGCTCTAAGATTTTAATAAAGTTTTAAAGTGCTTTTTTGTAAATCTAGGACTTCCATAGTTTTAGGAAATTGGTAAGTCCATGAGTTTAGAATGTGTACATCAGGAAGAGACTGGTGTGCATCTTCCACAGGGCTGGCATTTTCTGCTTTCTTTCCACCAAGCTCAACCTTTCTGATCCCCTCTCAAGTCGTCCAGCTTTGTACCTTCCAGAAGCAAAGCTGCAGCGTGGGAGTTACCAGCGCTTGTATAGGATTGACTGATCAGGAGAGTCAGGAGCCAGGTGGCCCGTTAATGGTTTCAGTGGGTTTGCCTGTTTTATTCTCTGTATGCCATTTTTAAAAGCTAACAACATATTACAATTACTAATTATAATTTTATAGATAGGTCTAAATGCATGTTAAAATTTCAGAATTAATATATATTTAAGGTATAATATATTGAAATATTCTTTATATCTGTGATATGTTATGATATTAAAATAATTTATAATACTCAATAGTTTTGCTACTTACTAGGTCTATTAAACAATTTTACTCTTCTGTTTGTTTACTTTTTATTGGCTATTTTATTCATTTACATTTCAAATGTTATCACACAACCCACTTCGCAGCTCCTCATCCTGTCCCCCTCCCTCTGCTTCTATGAGGGTGCTCCCCTCCCCACCCACCCCTGCCTCATTGCCCTAGCATTCCCCTATGCTGGGGTATATGTAGCAGAGGATTGCCCTATCTGGCCTTAATGGGAGGGGAAGGCTGTGCTCTTGTTTGTTTATTTTTGAAATTGTATTTTAATTACAACTTTTCTTCCTTCCTTTTCCTCTCTCCAAACCCTCCCCCGTATATCCCTCCCCACTCTCCTTCAAATTCATGGCCTCTTCACTCTTCAGTTGCTATTGTATGCACATATATACATATCCAGATATAACTCTGGGTTGTATAATGTGTATGTGTGCATGTTTTAAGGGTTGAACCATTTGCATTTGCACTGGAAAACAAATTGCTGTGCTCTTCCTTAGGAAGGCCCATCTTTCCCTCTCTTAGCTTTACTCAGTTACATATGCTTCTGTATCTATGGTTGTGGCCTTGAATGCTTGCTCTTGTGAAGTTAGGCATGAGTTCTCGTGTCCTTCTTGTTCAGCTTAAGTTTTGGGGTGTCATATTGGTGAGACTTTATGAGTATAGATTCTGACATTACTAGGAGACATGATCTTAGAGCAAACTCCCTGATCTGCTGGCTCCTACAGTTTTTCTATCCACTATTCTTCAATATTCCCTGAACCTTAGGCATGGCACTGTTTGTAAATTTATCTCCTGGGACTAAGCTCCACAACTCTGCATACAGATTTTGGTGTGGTTGTAGTACTCTCTGTCAGTTGCATAGAGAAGTTTCCCTGATAAGGAGTGAAGACTACACTTATCTGTGAATATAAGGATAAATATTTATAGATTATTGCTAGATATTATGCTGGTTTAGTAAATTAGTGTTTATTCCTTCTTGTCCAGTGACCATGAATTTACTAGCATTGATTAATCAGCTAGGCTTCAAGTGAAAGACATTGTGTCCTTCTTTGAAAAATGTGTAGGTATAAGTATGTGTGTGTGCGTGTGTGTGTGTGTCCAAATCTCTATTATTGAATATAACATAATCACCTGATCAGCAGTTAAGCACTCTGTGACTAACAGGCAGCATATCTGAAATTTTTAAACATAAGAAAAATAGCTATTTTAGATGATGAAATGTGGAGAAAAAGTTAAAAATTATAGTAATAAACTTGGCTTAGAGAGAGGGATATTTTAATTCTATGTAGGATATAATTTGAACAAAGTCATGTAAAGTGTTTGGTAAAGAAAGACATGTTAATATGGGGCGATGTGTTCCAGAGTAGGAAACTCTAGGTGCAGAAGTTCTAGATCAGGGATGTTCCTACACTCAGGGTACAAATCTGAACACAGGCTTGGAAATGAAGATATTCCTCTCAAAGAAGTCTTCCTTAATCTTAACTGTAAAAATTTACCTCTTAACTCAATGTCTAAAATGAGCATATACAGTCATTGAAAAATTAAAATGGAGGGAGCAATGGAAGTGTGAATCAGATGAAAGCGATGGTGAATTTGTGTGAGAGTGCTATGAATATACACTAGGAAAATATGCCAAAGGAGAAGCAATTAAATGAGCTGAATGCATTTACTTTTAGCAGATTTATTAAGTTGTAATTATAAAGATGCATATATGTTTTACCACAGCTTGACATCTTTGGACATAAGCATATAAAATTGTATATCTGTACCACAACAACCACGCTCTTCACTCTCAAGAGTTTTATATACATACATACATATATGCATACATACATACTCGCACACACACACGCACATACAGAGAAACACACATATACACACAGACGCACACATATACACAGAGACACAGAGACACACACTCTACATACATATGTGTTTGTATGCCTTTTTCATCACAGCAACACACACACATATGGAATTGCCTAATCATGCATATAAATAAAACTATTAAAGGGAGATCCTACCTATCATTTGTAACAACATGGATAAACTGAAATCAGTAGACATTGTTATATGTGAACTAACCATGTTCAGAGAGACAAATAATGTGATAATGTATGCTTTCATTGACATGAGATATTTAGGATAGTCCCACTCAGAGGAAGGAAGTAAGAGGTATCTGTGGGGTTTGGGTGAAAGAAGAAGTAGGAAATGGTTGTTTAGTAGGTATGAAGCTTTAGTTATAGAGATGAATGAGTGCTAGAGATTTGCTATATAACAGAATGACTGATGCCAAATATATTGTGCATCAAAAAATTAAGAGAATCTCTCATTAAATGTCTTACCCCTTAGCAAAGCAAACAGTGTGTGTGTGTGTGTGTGTGTGTGTGTGTGTCTGTGTGTCTGTGTCTGTGTCTGTGTCTGTGTATTCTGTGTCTGTGGCCATCTGTGGATAAACAGTGTGTGTGTCCCTGTGAAAAAAACAACTCTGTGTCTGTGTCTGTGTCTGTGGAACTTGTGTGTGTGTGTGTGTGTGTGTGTGTGTGTGTTCCTCTCCCCATGTCCTCCCAACAATGTGGGGTCTGTGGTGTGGTGTACACCCATTTATTCACCCAGGGTCACCAATGTATTTAGTCCCTGGATTGGTCATCCTTAGCCCTTCTACCTTTCTCTTTCAGTCCTTTCTCAATTCAGTGATCTTCCATTGGGTCCCATTTTCATGTGTTCTGTGCATCTAGGGTAGTTCTGCCAGTTTTCCCTGAGTATCCTGGACCAGAACTGTGCTGGACAGCTCCTAGGGCCACATCCCTTATCAAGGCTTTTCCTTCCTGCCCCTTTGCTTCTCTGCCTGGGGTCCTTCAGTGAGTACAGTTTAGTGGTTAAGAAGTTAGAGAAGTTAATGCTCTCGAGAGTAAGGGGAAGATTCTGGATAAATAGCTCAGCATCACTTTCCTCCACAGGAACACTGGCGAAGCGTGTTTTATCATATAACATCTTCAGTGCAAGATTTGGAATTTTCATATAACAAACAAAAAAATAAAATTGTTTAATAGACCTAGTAAGTAGCAAAACTACTGAGTATTGTAAATTGTTTTACTATCATAACATATCACAGACATAAAGAATATTTCAATATATTATACCTTAAATATATATTAATTCTGAAATTTTGACATTGCATTTAGACCTATCTATAAAATTATAATTAGTAATTGTAATATGTTGTCAGCTTTTAAAAATAGCATACAGAGAATAAAACAGGCAAACCCACTGAAACCATTAACGGGCCACCTGGCCCCTGACTCTCCTGCCCAGTCAATCCTACACAAGCGTTGGTAAATCCCACGCTGCAGCTTTGCTTCAGGAAGGTACAGAGCTGGATGACTTGAGAGGGGATCAGAAAGGTTGAGCTTGGTGGAACGAGAGCAGACAATGCCAGCCCTGTGGAAGATGCACACCAGGCTGCTGCTGCCTATCTCCAGGCCTTCATCTCCTCATTCTCAGTAACCAGAGGGAGACATAGACTTTGAGACAAGCAGGCATGTAGTCTCATGCCAGCATCTACTTCTATGACTAAGTGGCTCTGTAAAAAGCGGTTTCAGAATGGTATCTCTGATTCCTAGTCAGCATGTTAGAATTAATTCTAATTCGCCCACTTCGCACATTAGCAACTCCCTTTCAACAGTGATAAACAGTTATTATCTACCCTATATTAGTGCATATTATTCAGCCCTATAACGTACAGAAAGTAAACTCAGCACTAAACTAAACTGAGGCTTTCTTGAAAGGAATCCTAGAACTTAGGGCTCAGTACTGGTTCTGAGTTCCTTGGCTACTCAGCTTGGGTACTAGGCTTACATTTCACTGACGTCTTGTTTGGGTTTCTGTCCTATGTGCACATTAGTTTGATTTATTTAAAATGTTATTTATTTGAAATATGGTGTATGCTATATTCAGTTTACCTTTCTACCTGTTTTTTGTTTTTTTGTTTTTTTGTTTTTTGTTTGTTTAGTTGGTTGGTTTTCGGTCTGCAAACTTTCTCACTTCAAAAGTCAGAAACCTATTAACTTATTTAAGCATGCTTTACTTAAATTCACCAAGAATCTAAAGTGATAGGGAATATTTTGTTCACTGTTCTGTACTTCAAGGATTCCAAAACAGACAGACAAATACATATAACTGTATGTATGTAATATATTTCTATTTTATTCCTTTTTAAAAAAAGTATTTTTGTTTTACTGTATTTTTACGAGAATTGTCTAAGATGACATGTTTGTTTTGTTATTGAAAATAGCAGTCTATTTATTTACCTAAAACATTTATCTTATTAATGTCTTGAATTTTATGATTTATATGAAATAAGCTTGATTTATAAACTAGTACGTAATCAAAGTTCGTGAATATCTGATAGATGCTTGAGAATGAAGCATACATGAATTTCCTGGGTGTTCACTTCTCTGCTTCTGTAATTAGCATGTATCTTTGCGTGTCTCCCAGTTTTTACTTTAGAAAACCATTTGCTTTATTGCCTTGGTATACAGGGGTGAGTGTGTCATTAGTGTGAACTGAGCCTTTCAGTAGTGGCAGGAGTCATGTTTGCTGCCCTGTGCCTCCTGAGTTTGAAATTAGGTTTGTTCATTAGAAAAGCCCTTGTTTTAATATTATTACAAGAAGTCTGGTGTCTCAGTACCCATCACCTTGTATTTAGTCATAATAAATTATCTTAAGTGTTCTAAACACTGAATTTTATTGGATTTCTGTTTTGTGTTCTGAATTGAAAGTCATTTACTTGTAATGGAAGAAGCAATCCTAGTCACTCATATTTACTGATGAGTTCTAAATGTTTGATTACAACACTGTCATACTATATTTTGTGATAATGAGGTGGTTTATGTTGGCTGTGTCTCTACACAAAGTGGATTTTAATTTTCTTCTTGCATGTTTTTTTGATGTATAATAATGTCACTTTTGTTCTAAGACTTAACATTTTATTTGTTTTCTAAACCTCCTTGTTCGGCAGATATATTTTCGACAAGTTCACTAACGTGAGTTTTGCCTATTGTTTACATGGCAATTTCCTCATTTCTTCTCTTTAACATTAGTTTAAAAAATGCTTTTACTATACATCTTTTTTCGTTTTTATTTTTTTTATTTTATTTTTCTTGGATATTTTATGTATTTACATTTCAAATCTTATTCCCTTTTCCCCCTCCCATACCCATTTCCCCCTCTGCCTGCTTCTATGATGATGCTCCCTTTCCCACCCACCCACCCCCATATCAAGGCCTAGACATTCCAATACATTGGGGAAACAAGCCTTCACGTGACCTTTTCCTCCGATTGATGCTGGACAATGCCATCCTCTGTTACATATGTGGCTGGAGACATGGGTCTCTCCATGTGTACACATTGGGGCTCTAGTGGGTTCTGGTTGGTTGATATTGTTGTTCTTCCTATGGTGTTGCAAAGCCCTTCAGCTCCTTCAGTCCTTTCTCTAACTCCTCCATTGTGGTCCCCGTGCTCAGTCCAATGCTTAGCTGCAACCATCCTCATCTATTTCAGTAAGGCTCTGGCAGAACCTCTCAGGAGACATCCATATCTGGCTCCTGTCACCAAGCACTTTTTGGCATCAGCAATAGTTACTGGGTTTGGTGACTGCATATGGGATAGATCCCCAGGTGGGACAGTATCTAGATGACCTTTGCTTCAGTCCCTGCTCCACTCTTTGTCCCTGTATTTCCTCCTGTGAGTATTTTGTTCTCCCTTCTAAGAAGAAACAAAGCATCCACATTTTGGTCTTCCTTCTTCTTTATCTTCTTATGATCTGGGATGTTTTTATTAGATATTCCAAGCTTTAAGGATAATGTGCACTTATCACTGAGTGCATACCATGTGTGTTCTTTTGTGACTGAGTTAGAGAGCTATAACTAAAAAGTATTAGGAGGCTTTAATATTGTGAGGAAAGTCAATTAAATAATCTTAAAATCACTTAATGATAGTGCACAAAGAAAAATCAGTTTTTAAAAATCAGACATATACAAGCTAAGATCTAACCGGATATTGATACATGTGAAATAATGCAATTAAAAAAAAACCTTACAGAGATGGGAGTGATCTATCAAAGGCAGACATTGACATCATGTCTTGCCTGTTAGTCTAATGCTTCTGGCCAAGGATGTTGATAAGTTCCCTAGATGAGGACCTCAGAGTCTCTCACAGTCAGGACACATAGAAAAGCTCCCTTTTTCAGTTCTAAACTCATAGAACCTACTGTTGTACTTTCCAGGGAGCTGTAGCTCATGCCTCTTGGGTTTTGTTGTGGTTATTGTTATTATTGCTCTTAGTTTTAACCTTTGACTAGAACATACTGTGAAGTGCATTTCAGAGATAAATTCTTCATACAAAATATCAATAGTCTATTTACATGTATGACCAGTTAACAAGAAAACTGGACATATTTACCTGTCAGCATCCCCAGAGCACTCAGCCATCTGATGGTATTTGCTGGGGGACAGCTCAGCTGTCTCTATCCCTTTCTTCCTTCAGTTTACTGTGACCTTTCTCTTTGTATTCTTCATCCTTTACTTGTCAGGTGCTGAGTGTGTAATGGACTAGTGCAGTGGACTAGGAAGAAAGGCTTGGACATGGAGTTCAGAGAGTTGGAAACATTTGCTCATAGTTTGCATCTCTGGTCAATATCCACACAGGCATCACTCTTCATATCAGAGGTTTGCCGATCTGAGGGAACAATGAGATGGTCTTATTGTTCACGTCATTGGGGCTTATTCATTGTATATGAGCCTAGATTCTGATTTTTATTATAGCTTTGAGATTAGACAACAATATAGGTAGTAAATGTAAGTACAGCAGAGAATATTATATATAAATCATATGACACACACATATATTATGATTTTTCTCATTTCCAATCTAGTACAAAAAATTCCTAAGTCTATATTTACTAATATCAGCATAAATTCCAATTAATCCCACCCTTTTTGTATTTCATATCAGTCTTTTCCTCATTTTTCCCCTTTCTCCTACGAAATATAATATCAAGAAAAGAATAATAGCAATCCTGATATATGTATAATTGTAAAATATGGATAATTATAAATATATCAAGCTATAAATACACACACACACACACACATTCCATGAAATGTTCTAAAGACTCAATGAGTCTTTAAATGTCAATAATGTAAGTCTCGTGTCAGTTTACTTCATAGAACACCATTGACTTTCTTCCTTGTGCTCCCGCTCTGATGTTTCTCCTCAGCAGCAGCTCACAGCTACACGGGTGCAATATGGTGGACATCTATTTTTCCCGCCAACATTATTTGGAAATTTCACATTCTGCACTCTTATCATACTTCCTTCCATAAGCAATGGACAAACAACTCATTTGTCATTCCCTGTTTGTGAAATCAAAGGGGGAGCTTAGTAGTTTGGGTATTTTCAGAAATAGAAATAGACTTACAGTTCTCTACAAGGCTTGCCTCTGTTGATCAAGAAGAGCTTGTTAAGAAAATGAAACAGTGGGGCTGGGCAGATGACTCAGCAGTTAAGAGCACTGACTGCTCTTCCAAAGGTCCTGGGTTAAATGCTCCCCAACCATGCGGCTGCTTACAACTGTCTGTAATTTCAGTACCAGGAGCCTTGGCTCTCACATGGTCTCTGTAAGCATCAGGCACACACGAGGAGCACAGATGTACATGGAGGCAAAGCTCTCATACACATAAAAGACTTCAAAAGTTTGATTTCTGTATTAATAATACTTATCGATTTTATCACCTGATTGGAAGCATTTCTCATATCATTCAAAATTTAGCTTTTCTGGTCTAGATAACATGAAGGATAGATTCAACGTCCTGCTCAGACTAGAACACATGCTTTGACTATAATCATTCTTTTGTCTTAAACATATCCTTGCTAAATTAAGAAATTGCATATAAAGTACATACATATATCTATATATAAATGCATGTGTTTGTTGTGTATGTGTGTATGTATGTATATATGTATATATTTATAAATTCATTGTTTAATTGTGTATATTTTATTTTACCTCTATGGCTATTCTTAGTACACGAGGGGAGTTTAAGTCATTATACATTGCAAATTTTAAAATCTGTGTGGTTATAGGTGAATATTATTCATTCACACAGAATCATTTTTGATAGATGTTTCAAAACCATATCTTGTTAGTATACATTCAGTGGACTTCAGAGATCTGGGGACCAGCAGTGTAGTCCATAGTCATTCTAAGTTTATTATAAAAAAGCTAGGGGCAGCCCTGGGGACTCCTAAAGGCAGAATCCTAGGAGGCCAGGTGGATGTAATTTCTGAGAGAAGTTACATAACTACTCTCAAATTACAAGACAAATGAGTAAAAATAACTTAAAAATCATGCTGTGTTAACATGCATTTTATAGAAACATCATTTGGAAAAATGCAAAAGTAGTGCATGTAATATATTAAGAAATATTTTATGGAAAAGAATATAGAAAAGTTATATTCCATGTGCACATGTCTCGGCTAGAAGTGTTTATGGGAGAAAGTCTTTGGCAAGGAGACCATTAGTCATGTTTTTTATAATCTATATTTTCAAAATTTGTAGTTTTGGAGTATTTTATTTTATTCTATTAGTAAGAGCTTTACTTTAAATGTGGCTTGCTTTCCACTTAAATGTCTCTGGCATTTATGTCTCTGGCAATCTAAGTGTCTGGCAATCTACGTCTCTCTGTAGAGCCAGTGGTGAGCTCCAGAATGTGGGAAATTGGGAGAAGAAAACCCAGGTATAACATGGCTTAGTAAAGAACAAGACTGCACAGTATTGGTCACTAAGACCCAAAGAGTAAGGGATTATGGCATGAATTTTCTGCAGCTGGATTTGTGCTTTAAAAAATATCTAATGTGATTATATTGAAATATAGATCTCCGGGCCCCAGATCAACAGATCCTAATTCATTTTAACCTGAAGATTAGAGAAAAGTGTGTTTTAAAAGACTCCCTAAGTATGTTGCATTGCTGTGGTTATCTAAGTGAATTTCATGATGTTATTCTGTCATTTTCTTTTTCTTCATTTTGCTGCGGATGAAGGATGCAAGCCATCTTGTATGTATCTCAGGAAAGCCATGAACTCATGATCTTCTTTATGCATTTACCAAATGCTGGGACCAGAGGTCTATGTCAAGACATCCAGCTCTTTAAATTCTTTTTCTCTTTTTTTTTTTTGTTTTTTTGTTTTTTTTCCTTCTTAATGTGGAAGAGTAAAATAGAATTTTAACAAACTTGAGAGAAAAATATTCATTTTCTTTATAATTAATACAAACAAGTTTGTGAGTTTCACATGATGTAACTCAGTCCAACTCAACTCACCATCCGCTCATATATGCCCTTTGTCCTTGCATCCTGCCTTCTGAAATAAACACACACACACACAGAGAGAGAGAGAGAGAGAGAGAGAGAGAGAGAGAGAGAGAGAGTGTGTCAAGGATGCCCCTCTGTCCACACATCCTCTATTGCAAATATGCATTGCAATGAGTCACTGGTCTGGTTCGAGATCTCTGGGTTCTGTGACACCATCCAAGTTGAATCCTCATCAGGGCTTCTCCCAGTTACCCTGCTGTTGCTGTGTCATGGACTTCCTGATATGGCAGCACTGTCTCTTGCATGTGTCTAAGCCAGTGGCAGATGATACAGATTTTGGAGTGGACTATCTCAGAGCCCTGGATCTGGGCTGGGTGGTAGAAGAGCTGGTCAGTCCACCAGCTCTCCCTCAGCCACGCTACCAAGACAAGTTTTTCAGCCCTGTTCTGGCTAGACCACCCAGTTCTGCAATTGGCAGAAGGCAGGGTGAGCCTCCTGCTCTCATTCCCTAGGGCTGGCTCATCTGCACTATACAGCCCGAGTCAGCTCCAGTGTGTGACTCAGTCAAGTCCACTGTTCCAAGTGCTGTAACCTGTGAACGGTTGGGCCAGCTCTGCCACTCTCACCCCTCACTTTCAGGGCTGGCTCACCTGTGCCTTCCTCATCAAGGCCAGATCCATTGCGGTGTCCAGGTGGGATACAGAGCCACTCTTTGAGTGCTATAGCTATCGAAGGGGAAGGGCTAAGTCTGTTGCTCTCATGACCCCAAGGCCATGTTCTTTGCTGCCATAGATGGCAGTAGAGCATCACACACGCTGCCGAGCACCCATGCCACCTCATAACAGACTAGAGGCAGAGTCAGCTCTCCCTTGCTCTCACCCTCAGGACTGGCTCCTGTGTTTGGAGTCACCTCTCCCACACTCACATCTTTGGAGCTAGTTCACCCACCCCATACCATTAAGGTCACCTCACTGTGCAGCCTGGGCAAGGCATAAGGACTGCTATCCCAGTGCTGCCAATGGTGAAAGAAGAGACCAGCCCTCCAGAGTACCACATCCTGTGAGGAGCAGGGCCAGGTCTTCACAGCTCCTGGAGATACAGGTGATCCCCAGATGCTGCTCCAACCAGGGCCATCAGCATGTTCTCTAATGGTAGTACGAGCCACAGACATTGACTCTGATCCCTGCCACCGCATATTCAAGGACTCAGACATGGCTCTCACTGGCACCTTGGGCTGGGACCTCACCATGGCCCCATCTGACAGGGCTGGCTGTTCATACCAGGCTACTCCTCTGCACCCCCAAGTCTCCAGTCCCATCTTTTCTCATGATACTCAAGCTGCTTCACTTCTCTTCTTTCCTATCTGACCACCACATGCTCTCAAAATGTGATGCAGGCAGGCCACAAGGCTGCCAGACCCCTGGGTGGCATTCCCCATTCATGGTACATGGTGAGACATGTTGGCGAGCAGGTATCTATGGTCTATCTGAGCTGTGCACTGGAGGGCACATCTGTGAGTGGCATGGCCATCTACAGGTCTCTGAGTGTCTTCCTCCTTCTGAGATATGCTTCCTAAATTTGACTTGAATTTTATAAGTACTAGGGTAAACAATTTTGGGCATTAGCCACCAAGACAGGCATCAAGCTAAGATGAATAAATGAAGGTTCTTTCCCTGACTGATGTAAGAACAGTATCACCAACAAGGTGTCTCTGCCATTGCCAGAGGGAGCTCTTTACATTCTTATTCAAAAGCATTATATAATCACATTGCTAAAATAAATAATGACTGGAAATCAAAAAATAGAACTAGGCCTTGTGATAAATCTAATATAAATGAGAAAGCAGAGTGTATAGTCTTTTTTTTTTAACACCCAAAACAGGGTTTCTCTGTGTAGCCCTGGCTCTCCTTTTCCTCACTTTATAGGCTAGGCTGACCTTAGAATCAGAGATTCACTGGCCTCTGCCTCCAAAGTGCTGGGATTAAAGGCATGTGCCACCACTGTCAGATTGTATATTCTAAAATGTGTGTAAGTAACAGTGTTGACATTCCAACATAGTTTACCCTCTTCTCATTCTGACAAATCAAAATACTAACTGGCAAACGAATATGTAACAGTACTTGTAGTGGTTGGAGGTCAGGGTGATCTATGGAATTACAGGATTAACAGGATACAAGGGAGATGACGATGCTTTTGTCCAATGGTCTAGTGAAGAGTTGAGGATAGAAGGGAAAAGATTATAATGAGTTGGAAAGTCCTCTCAAAATTTACATATCCCATTCAAGGCCCCATGTGGTTACATATACAGGTAGGGAGTTTAAGAAGTCCCTAAGGTTGAATGAAGTCAGATGGGTAGACCTATCCAATCTGTCTTGCATCCTCACAGGAAAAATATGCTTACAGACAATGAACACCATTGTTTATGCGGGGCAGGGAGACAGCTCAGTCAGCATTTGAGGAGCACAATGGCCTAAGGTTTACCCAAGAACACAAGTAGAGAAAATCAAGCATGGTGGCACAGATTTATAAACCCAGGACTAGGGGGCAGATACAGAGGGATCCCTGGGATTGCTGGGCAGCCCTCAACTAGTCTACTTGGAGAATTCCAGAACAGTGAGAAGAAACTTTGTCTCCAGAAAAGATTGACAGTGTTTCTGATATTCTCAAGCTCCACACACAATATGTATATATGCATCATACACATATGTATTAGTGTGTACACACACACACACACATACACACACACACACAGAGACACTAAAATAAAATACAAAATGTATATGAGATTTTCATTCTGATAGGGCACATATTAGCTTCATTTCACATTTACAAAAGAATCACTAAAGAATCGTATTTATAGCTTTGAAAACAATGAACACCAGGAAGCAGCCTCCTTGCACCTCGAGTCAGGAGAACTGTACATTGTGTGTCTCCTGTCTCCCTTCTCCCATCTTCTCTAACCTCTCCTTCATCTGCATAGTTTCTTCTCTCCTGTTAGTGAGCTGGGTTTTATTCCATCGAAATGCCATACAGACTTTGATGTAACAATTCAACATGCAAAAAGAGACTATAGGTTATGGAGAAAAACATGACCATCACTGGTGAAGCTGTTGTTAATTTTTATTCTGAAAAAGTACTGTTGAATAGATCCAGAATACAGGCGTGTGATTCGGGTGAAAGGGGGTTCCTTTGTATGAAGACTGGTTAAAATTGTTTTATAAACATACAGTACATAACAGCCTCCTTACTGTAATATAATTATTATGCTTTCACTGATTCAAAATATACTTCTGATCATTCAGCATGACATTTTGTATGGCAACCTCCCAGAGCTGACCCTTTCAAGGACTAAGGACCACATAGATTCTAATTCTGCATTACCTTGTGTTCTATATGCTCACCTTTGACCAACTTATATTTTTCTCTCTAAAATATTTTTAGATGATGAATAAGGTGTAAAGAAGATATGTTATCAGAGTAAGTGTACAAATACATGTCCTGAAGAAATTCCCATGGAAAGTTTTTCTTCCCTTGTGCCATAATGAGGACTATTTCAAGAAGGCTCTGATGAAGTAGCCAAATTTGAGGAAGTTTAATAGAGTTTAAAGAGTAAAGTTGCAGTAAACTCATTTACTCTTTCATTTGCTATTTTTTCCTCCCATCTCTTTCTCTTAAATGTTCTCTTATTCTCCTGAGGGTGTTGATTTTCATTTTTCTTCTCTAAATTAGGTAGTATATATGCAGAAGCATTCTAATGAGGCCCTTTCTGGTTCTTCTCTTAGAACAATGTAAAGTTTCCAGATACAACTTTTCCTGAACCTATAGCAGATGACCCAGGATGAGAAGTTCAGATAGCTACAGTTCCAGCAGAGTCAGCAAGATGCCTGACATAGCCCAGGGCATCTGCCTGTCAAAGTCTTATGATGACAAGCACCCTGCAGAGGATCACCCTTGGGGGCTGATGTTCACGACTTTCACTTTCCTTGGTAATCATACGTCAAACTGTAAAAAGTTGCATAACACAGGGGTTTATAGACATTATTAGATATATTTGGTGTATTTTGGCTGACAGACACACGTCATTTTAACGGATTTCTCTTTAACGAATTATTAGTGAAGGATTTCTCCTTCTCCCATATGCTTTTTACATTGGCCTATTAGTCAATATTGAGTGGTACACACTTGAATATCATTTTCTCAAGTACCTGATTATAATTCTATTTATGTCATTTTAAAGTGTTCACCTAATGCCTTTGATTTGCTTCTCTTTATTATTGTGAAAACATTATTTATTGCCAGAATTACTTTTTGCATGAAAAATTATAGCCAATTTCAAATTTCTTTTAAAAAAAGGAATCCTGGGTAAAGTTTCACAGCTAGTACCACCTGCAAAGCTTCATGAAATGAACTTTGGTGACTAGTTTATTAAGTTATAAAGAAGCCTTCCTTAAGCCAATGTGTGTTTCCAGATGATTCATTACAAAAAAACAAAAGCCTCTTACTTGCCGCCAGTAGTCACAGACTCATCTGTGGAAGTGACGTGCTACACGCAGGCTAGGTACACTCAAGGTGCACCCACTTGCAGTCAAGGGCTAGGGCCTTTTCTTCTGACACAGTTTTGGCACTCTGTATAATAGCAATAATATGATTTGAATCTGGAAGAGCTATTTCTTTATACTAAAATGGAACATCTCTGTGTCAACTCTGAGTTCTCTTTTTGATATTGTAATATAATCACTCCTTCCCTTTCCTTTGATTTCTCCTGCGTGTTTTGAGCCTAAGTCATCATGCACGACTGCTTTTGCTTCTCATACATACACAGAAAGGTTCGAAGTGAGCACTCTCACATTTACCCTCCCCCACTAACACACACATACACACACACACACACATGCACGCACACACACCACACACACACACACACCACACACACAGACACACACACACCACACACACATACACACACACACACACCACACACACATACATACACACACACCACACACACATACAGACACACACCACACACACATACACACCCCCCCACACACACAAATGGAGTATACTCTGAACTAAAATGACAACAGAAACGGCTAGCACAGCTGCTTTTCCATGGAATTCCTCCTCCAGCCTGTGGATGTTATAGCATGCTGCAGGAAGGCAAGTAGTCCAAGGTTTAAAGCATCCCTGAGAATGGCAAAATCTCTTCTGATTTCAGCCAGGGAGACCCAGTGATGCTCCCTCCTGCCTTAGACTATAACTGTCCTCTAACAAGACCAAAACAGGACTTAGGGCACAAAGGAAAAAAAGCTAATTAAAACCAGGTGGCTTTACCTGAAGGGCAATGCCTAGAATGGAAATATAAATATATCATCTGTAAGGACATTGTTTAGAATATGGAAGACAATCATTGTATGAGAAGCAAAATCCCCGACTTAGTTTTTATAGTTTTTAGTTCTCCTATAAATTGGAGAACTTTGGAGTTTATACTGAATATTCTTAACTATATCACAACAAAGGAAAATTAAAATATATATTCTATAGTAAAGAACAAACCAAAAATGGCATTTGTTAGTGCTGCTTGAAAACTAAGATGTATTAAACATAAAATGTGCTTGTGTGTGTGACCAATGGTCATTGTGTCAGACTTTGGAAGCAGGACTATGGCTCCTGTATAGACTTGTCATCTATGACTACACTTAAAGGAACTCAGTGTGTGGGGAAGACATACAAAGCCAGAAAATCTTTTGCCTGTAACACAACCTCATGCCAGATATTCCAAAGAAGCTTCGTGACTAAAGCTCAGTGACTAAAGCTCACTTCCCTTCAACACTGCACACATGTCTTTGGAGTCAGTGTCAGGGCTCATGGAGATCATCCCTGTGGTGATCAAAAATAGTAGAAATGTTGATGTGGAAGCTCGATGATAATAGAGCTTGACTAGACTCACCGCAGCCAGTTAACGTCTAACCCGAGTGACAATCTCAGATGCTCCCCTGTTCTCTTCATTATTCTGCACAGTAAACTTACTAGAAAGTTTAGGCATTTTCTGAATTCCATTAACTTTACATTTTCTTAGTTCCACTTCATGGCTAGATATAGAAACTTATGAATAAAATTGTTTTCACCTACACGTCTATGTTATAGACCACAGAAGATCTGAAAGAGAAGTATGTGCAAATAAAGTAGTGTTTTTGTTATTCGCTGAATTCTTTAAGATCAATCAGAAAGTAATATAAATATGTTTACCTTTATGCTAACTGCACCCCAAGAATGAGAGCTGAACCAGCTCCATGACATTTGGCTAAACATCTTCAGCTTGATGCTAGGAGGACACAGGACTCCTTACAGAGAGTGTGCACCTTGAAGAGCTAGACCATTTCTGTCCGAAGAGATTTTCTGTTTGGGCAAATTAAAGATTATTAATAATTTTATTGGGAGTAATTTTACAGCTCTAATTACAACGCTTATTATCATGAAGAAGTTCATATAAATATGTTGCAATTAGCATGCTCTGAGGAAAACCAAAGATTATTTGTCTTAGTCAAGATTTTCTGAAATTCATAACTTCTCTGTATACTAATTCCTTAGCTCTAACCATGTCAGTGGCAATCTTTGAATAAATGAAATGGTTGATTATGGTCTACCACAGGGAAACCAAAAAGCAGTTGAGATACACTCGGATGAACTAGTTCCCCACTCCCCATTGAATCACAGGAACATGCACTTAGACACTTAAAGTTGCCTCATTAAATTCATTTTTCAGCTAAGATATATACGTTCTTAAAGTTCCAGAAAACAGATTTCTCTTCTTTTTTATGTTTAATAAGGTCTTTTTATTTTTTATTTTTTCCAGCTAAGAAATTATTTGTTTGTTTGTTTTTACAATTGAGATTTTATTTGGCTCCCAGTCCACCCTCCGAGTATTCTATATCCCATACCCACCATCATCTCCAGGAGAATGTCCCCATCCCATTAGACCTCTAAACTTCCAAGGACCTCCAGTCTCTTAAGGATTAGGTGTATCTTCTCTGACTGAATCCCTGATTTGGTAGTCCTTTACTGTACATGTGTTGGGGGCTTCTTATAAGCTGATGTATACTGGCTGGTTGGTGATCCAGTCCTACACCATCAGAGATCTTCAGAGAATTTCTATTTGCATGTTGATTAGGAGATCTGAAAAACCTTTAAGTCCAATAAAATAACCTCACTGCTCAAGCAGGGTTCGAGCATCTACATGCATTACTAGTGGATTAGTATTCTTAATTAACTAGGCACTTCTTAACATATGAGGAAACAATAATGGTTTCAGAAAAATATCTATTATTTATTTTCAAGTGTTTATTTTACTTCCTCAATTTTAACCTGCCAAAAATTAAGCAAATGCTTATGAAAAATTAATGACTTTTCTCCTTCCTTGGCCTTTTAATTAACTTTTAATCTATGGTGTTATACTGGGACATCTCTTGATACCAAATGTGCCTAACAATGTAAAAGATAGGGATTTAAATGATTTAGATAAACATCTGCCTAGCACAGAGGCACAAAACTGAGAAAATTAGGACATAGGTTGCTGAGGTGACAATTGTTTTCTGAAAATAAAAAGGTCGTTGCCTTCATTTAAAAGAAAAAAAACTTGTGTTTACAAATACGTGCCCCAAGCATGCATACTTATTTAGCAAGTTCTTGCTTATTTCTATACAAAATTCTAAAAAATGAAATAAGTTGGAAAAGGGGCTACCTAGTCATTCATGAAAGACATGTTTTACTAGATAAAAATACTATAAATTGGTAAATTCCATCATGTAGTGAAGCACTCACTCTGTTTAGTTGGAGTGGATTCTGTCAACAGCAATTTAAAATAATCAGTTCAATGATATGATCCTTGGTTGGTGTTCAGATAATTACTATGCTTATGCCTAGTAATTTTCAGCTATTAAATGGAATACAAGTAGCACATAGAGACATGAAGGTTAGACTCTTAATACTCCCCTTTACTGTGAATATGCAATTTGCCTTCTAATAATGGAAAGGATGTAGCATTTTTACATACATTTTATACATAAGATGGAAATGAGCCTAACTACATAATGCATGCCTATGTCACACAACCACCTCGACATTGAGCTGTATGTAGTTGTATGTAGCTGTATGTAGCAGAAACAGAGAGAGAGTGATTGATAGTCAACACTGATCATGGATACTGTGTACAGTGGTCTCTGCTGGTAAACCTGCCATAAGGCAGACAGGAGAAGAGGGTGTATTTGAAGCCCGGACATAGTAAGCTTCAAAACAACACACACACACACACACACACACACACACACACACACACACACACACACACACAAGTTCATACATTTTCTTGGAAATACTTAATAAAATAAATAAGGACATTTGGTGATAGATTCCCAGGAATTGTTAAGACACAGAAGATTGAATATATCCTAAGAGTAGGAAAGCCCAAGACAAAAGAATCTTAGAAACGTGATGAGATCAAAGATGTCTTAGTGTATTATGGCCTTTGGATTCACAGACCTCTTCTCCTACAGTTTATGAACCTGTTCTCCCTGATCTGGATAGCACACAGGAAATATGATGCCAGCATATGTTTTCCTTTTTATTTATGGAAACATTAAAATTTAAATATAATTGTATCACTTTCCTTTTCTCCTTTCCTCCCTCCAAACATTCTCATATCTCTTCCCTTCCAACCTCTTATATCCCCAGTAACTCACCCCCAAACTTGTCTTTTTTATTATCATATAATATTTATGTTGTAGACATGTATGTACAACCTGCTGAGTCTGGTTACTATGGCTTGGGTGCATATGATTTCAAACTTTACCAAATAATTAGTTAAGAGGTTTTCCTGGGAGAGGCTAATTATTCATTTCTCATGGGTCATTGGTTGCCTGTAGTTCTTGCTCTAGAGATGGAAGCCATTGAAATCTCTGACCTTCAGGTCTCTATTAGGCAGTCAATTGTTGATATATGATGGGTGTAGCTTCCCTGCAATTTCTAGGAGGCACAATCTCACAACAAACTTGGTGGTTCTCTGGCTGCTACAATCTTCTACCCTCTCTTCAACAACATTGCCTGCGTTATAGGTACAGAAATGTATCTTCTGGGGCTCTCGAATGTCCCCTGAACTCTGCATTATGACCAGTTTCTGGCAACAGTCCGTATTGATTGTAAAGAGAAACTTCTTTGGTGAAGAGTTAGAGCTGCATTTATATATGTGTGGGTATATTGATACATTTTAGAATGCTTTGGGAATTATGGTTACCACCAAAGTTTGAGTCAGTATCACACCTTTAGGGACCTTGCCATGTTGGCCATTGTTATAGTTCATTGCCATCATAGCTGGAAAAGGCTGTTGATTGCTTCCCACCCTTGGTAGCTCACATAGGACTCTCATACTTTTATTTTACTTTTTGTTTTAAATGATTTATTCTTGATCTCCTTACAAATGCAGGTATAAAACAGACCTGGCCCTTTCATTTTTTCCATGGTAGCTATTATATTTTACATTTTAGTCATCATGATCTAATTATTTTAACAGTATTATTTTGATGACCATGCTTTATGATATACTGGTGGGTGGTTTGGACATGCTGAGTGGCTTATATTGAAAACTGCCACTTCTCAACAAAATTGTGACCCACTGATCCATACCCAATGTTATAAATACCATTCAAATATTTTTAATTTTGGATTTTATTTTATTTAATTTTACATGTTTTTGGATTCCATATACATAGGGATATCTGAGACAGTTAATTTTCCGTTGAAGATGTTAGAGTAAAATGGCAGATATAATCATTCTTGCATGTGGGGTCAGGTTGTATTATCTGTCAATTGTGCTGTTCTCTCTCAGAATATGGACAGACAACAGAAATCAGACCCAGGAGTCATAGGCAGTGAATCCTATGAATACATATGTGTGCACAGTGATGGGGTTGCTTCTCAGGGAAGAAGCCAGACCAAGATGATGCAATCTTGAAAGGATCATTCACTGCCAGTGTTTCATTCACCAGAAGGCTTTCTAGACAAATTCAACCAATTCAGCTCTTTCCTGCAATATAAGTACTAGATTCACATATATCCAAACTTTTCTAAATTATCTATTCTGTGTTCTCAGATAGTCCAAAAAATTAAGAGGCAAAAGAAATCTGGGTTAAGGCACAATTTCCCAATGGATCCTTATTTTGAAAGTCAGAAAATGTTTATTATTGACAGCATTCTTACAAACATACAAAACCCAAGCAAATATATTGAAAGTCCTTTTGAAAATAGAGTACAATACACTTACAAATTACAAGATATCAGCTATTTTTAAATTTATCTGATTTTGTTTATTCATTTTATGTTATTGTACAATTGATTTTTTTCTTTTTTTTCTCCATCTTTATTAACTTGGGTATGTCTTATTTACATTTCAATTGTTATTCCCTTTCCTGGTTTCCGGGCCTACATTCCCCATAACCCTCAACAATCACGTTCACTGGGGGTTCAGTCTTGGCAGGACCAAAGGCTTCCCCTTCTGGTGCTCTTACTAGGCTATTCATTGCTACCTATGAGGTTGGAGCCCAGGGTCAGTCCATGTATAGTCTTTGGGTAGTGGCTTAGTTTCGGGAAGCTCTGGTTGGTTGGCATTGTTGTTCATATTGGGTCTCAAGCCCCTTCAAGCTCTTTCAGTTCTTTCTCTGATTCCTTCAACGGGGGTCCTGTTCTCAGTTCAGTGGTTTAATAATGGCATTCACCTATGTATTTGCATATTCTGGCTGTGCCTCTCAGGAGAGATCTACATCTGGTTCCTGTCGGCCTGCACTTCTTTGCTTCATCCATCTTATCTAGTTTGGTGGCTGTTATATGTATGGGCCACATGTGGGGCAGGCTCTGAATGGGTATAATTTTATTTTTAACTTGATGCTTTCTCTTCCTAAAGCATTCATTTCCATTCTTGTTTTTAATATGTTTAACTTAACTTTTCTCCCCTTGTTTTATTTTTATTTTTATGTTACCTTTTATTTGATTTATTTGTTAATTATCTTTTTTGCTTTCAATTGTTTCTATACTTTGTTATGCTTTTTATTATTATTGTCATCTTCTGACCTATGGTCATTGGCATTGTGTTAATTCTCCTTAATTGATCTTAATTATTCCGATCTATATTTGTTTGATTTGGGGATGGTGCTGTGGTAGATATTTTTTTTCCTCTCTATGAATATTACTGGGCAATGAGCAATCAATGGAAGACTGTTCAAACAAACAGAACCAGAATATATCCATCGCAACAGATAGACAAATCATAAAATTAATATAAAAGGTAGGAAATCTACCAAATTCCACAATAAACCAAAGTCAACCTGAATTTTCTTGAATGAATATAAGCGCTGCAGAGATGACTCAGAGGTTAAGATCATTGGCTGCTTCTCCAGAGAACCCAGGTTCAATTCCCAGCAACAGCATGGCAGCTCACAACTGTCTGTAAGTCTAGTTCCAGGGAATCTTACACCCTTATACAGACATGAATGCAGGCAAAACACCAACACAAATAAAATAAAAATAAATAATAAATTTTTAAAAAGAACTTAAAAGTCTACTTGTAAATGCAACTAGTATTGTTAGAGAAGACATAAAAAAGCAGGTAAAAGAAAGAAATTTGAGATTTGAAAATGAAAACAATAACATGGATGAGAAATCCAGCAAGGAAGTTGAGATTTGAAAAGGAAACCAGCCCTTCCACTAGCTAGGTTGCTCCCCGGAAGATACCACATCCTGAGGCATCCTAGAAGATCCAGTGCACTCAGAGCATTTGGCAAGGACCCTTCGGAAGTCTCATGTCTGCCACAGGGAGCACAGTGGACTTCGGGACCCATCACATCCCAAAATCCTTGCCTGCCAAATACCACTCCCCTTCTACCCTGTCCTTTCTTCTGGGAAAGACTGCTAGCTAGTCTGCTCCCAAGAAGACACCATATTCTGAGGCATCCCTAAATATCCGCTGCACTCAGGGCATCAGACACCACAACCAGATCCACTGCACTCAGTTGCACCTTGGAGGGCAACTGGGCAACCAGCACCACAGTCTGAACCACCATCGGGGGCTCTGTGACATGCAGAGCAACAGACCTTAAAGGCTGAAAGCCTCCCTGGAGTTCTGCTGCACACCAGGAAAAGCAAACAACTGTCCAGTCCACACCTCCCTGCTTCCTCCTGGGGGACAGCTTCACACAGGGCAACAGCTTGACAGTTCCTCTGAAGAACCAACAGTCTGAAGGTTAGCCAGGAGATCTACTGCAGCCAGGGCAACAGATCAGCAGCTTCTCTGCCCCTCTGAAAATGCTCCAGTTGAAAGAGACCACAGGAGGTCTGCTATAACCAGGACCACAGGCCTACCAGGAGACTTTAAGCAACTCAGGGACAAAAGAGCCAGACTCTAGATAGAGTCACCCATACCAGCAAACACTAAGGATAACCAGATGAAGAGAGGCAAGCACAAGGCCATAAGCAACAGAAGCCAATTATCAGAGCCCAGTTCTCCCACCACAGCAAGCCCTGAATACAGCGACACACCTAAATCCTATCTCATGGAGATTATAGAGTCCTTTTAGGAGTATTATAAATAACTCACTGAAAGAAATTCAAGAAAACACAAGTAGACAGGTTGAAACCCTTAAAGAAAAAACAAGTAAATCCCTTAAAGAAATACAGGAAAACACAATCAAACAGGTGAAGGAATTGCATAAAGTGATCCAAGACCTAAAAGTGGAAGTAGAAACAACAACAACAACAAAAACACAAATGGATGCAAACCCGGAAATAACCTAGGAAAGAGGTCAGAAATTACAGATGTAAGTATCACCAACAGAATACAAGAGATAGAAGAGAGAATCTCAGGTGTAGAAGAGAATGACACAACTGTCAAAGAAAAATTCAAAACATAAAAAACTCCCAACTCAAAACATCCAGGAAATTCAGGACACAATGAAAAAACCAAATCTAAAAATGATTGTAATAGAGGAGAATGAAGATTCCCAGCTCAAAGGACCTGAAAACATCTTCAACAAAATCACAGAAGAAAACTTTCCCAACCTGAAGAAAGAAATGGCCATGATACAAGAATTTAAAAGAAAGTTTGTATGCAAGTATCATACAAAGGTGGACTTATCAGAAGTACACCAGACTTCTCAACAGAGACTACGAAAGTCAGAAGAGACTATGAAAGTCAGAGGAAATGCAGATTCTAAGAGAACAGAAATGCAGCCCAGGCTACTATACCTAGCAAAAGGCTCAACATAGATGGAGAAACAAAAATATTTCAGGAAGAAAAAAAAAACAAAAACAAAATCAAATCTACCTACAAATCCATCCCTACAGAGGAATCTAGAAGTAAAATTCCACCACAAGGAAGGTACCTACACCAAATAAAAGACAAGATATTAAGCATCTTACAGCAAAGTCAAAAGAGAACCACAAGCACATAAGGCTACCTACAAAAACAAATATAAAAGGAACTAGCAGTCATTTGTCTTTAATATCTGTCAATATTAGTGGACTCAACTCATCTATAAACAGATGTAAGCTAACAGATCCAGCATTTTGCTGCATACAAAAGACCCAGCTCAATAACAAAGACAGACACTAGCTTAGATCAAAGGGATGGAAAACGGTCTTCCAAGCAAATGGTCCAAAGAAACATGCTGCAGTTGCCATGCTAATATCCAATAAAATAGACTTTCAACCAAAAGTTATCAAGCATGTAAAGAAGGATACTTCATACTCATCAAAAAAAAAAATCTACCAAGAGAAAGGCTCCGTTCTGAACATTTATTCCCCAAATGCAAGGGCACACACATTCATAAAAGAAACTTTACTAAAGCTCAAAACATGCACTGAAGCGGGAGACTTCAACACAACACACCACTCTTACCACTGGACAAGTCATTGAAACAGAAACTAAACAGAGACACAGTGAAGCTAATAGAGGTTATGAATCAAATGGATTTAACAGGTATCTACAGAACATTTTACCCTAAAACAAAAGAATACACCTTCTCAGCACCTCATGGTACCTTCTCCCATGTTGACCATATAATTGGTCACAAAACAACCCTCAACCCATACAAGAAGATTGAAATAATCCCATGCATCCTATCAGACTACCATGGCCTAAGGCTGGACTTCAATCACAGCAAAAACAACAGAAAGCCCACATATACATGGAAACTGAATCACTCTCTACTCAATGATAACTTGGTCAGGCAAGAAATAAAGAAAAAATTAATGACTTCCTGGAATTTAATGAGTTGGTGACACATCATACCCAAACTTATGGGACACAATGAAAGCAGTGCTAAGAGGAAAATTCATAGCACTAAGTACACTGGTAAAGAAACTGGAGAGATATACTAGCAACTTAACAGCACACCTGAGAGCTCTAGAGAAAAAGAAACAAACTCACCCAAGAGTAGTAGATGGCAGGAAATAGTCAAACTCAGGGCTGAAATCAACTAAGTAGAAACAAAGACAATAATTCAAAGAATGAACAGAACCAAAAGCTGATTCTTTGAGAGAGTCAACAAGACAGATAAACCCCTACCCAAACTAACTAAAGGGTCCAGAGGCAGTATCCAAATTAACAAAATCAGAAATGAAAAGGGAGGCTAGCAAAAGAAATAAGAAATTCAAAAAATCTTCAGATCCTATTACAAAAGCATATTCTTAACAAAATTGGAAAATCTAGATGAAATGGATAGTTTTCTAGACAGATACCACATACCAAGTTTAAGTCAAGAGCAGGTAAACTATCTGAACAGGCCCATATTCCCTAAGGAAATAGAAGTCATTAAAAACCTGCCCACCAAAAAAGCCCACAGCCAGATGGATTTAGTGTAGAATTATACCAGACCTTCAAAAAACACCTGATACCAATATTCCTCAAACTATTCCATAAAATAGAAACAGAAGGAACACTACCTAATTCTACGAAGCCACAATTACTCTAGTGCCTAAACTACAGAAGGACCCAACTGAAGAAGAGAACTTCAGACCAATCTCGCTTATGAATATCGATGCAAAAATACTCAATAAAATTCTTGCAAACCTGAATCCAAGAACACATCAAAACCTTCATTCATGACCCTTCCTGTGCCCTTTCCCTTTCTTCTTTTTCCTTCTTTCTTTCTCTCCCATTTCGGTCTCCATAGTCCTCAATAAAACTCTTCCTAGTGGAAAACAAAAAGCCCTCATTCACCATAATCAAGTAAGTTTCATCCCAGGGATGCATGGTTGGTTCAATATATGAAAACCCATTTATATAATTCATTATATAAACAAACTCAAAGAAAAAATCATGATCATCTCCTTAGATGGAGAAAAAGCATTTAACAAAATACAGCGTCTCCATGTTAAAAGTATTAGAGATGCCAGGAATTCAAGGCCCATACCTAAACCTAATAAAAGCAATTTACTGCAAACCAACAGCCAATATCAAATTAAATGGAGAGATACTTGAAGCATTTGCACTAAAATCGGGGACAAGACAAGGATGCCCTCTCTCACTATATCTATTCAATATAGTACTCAAAGTGCTAGATAGAACAGTAAAACATACAAAAAGAGATAAAGGGGATACAAATTGGCAAAGAAGAAAAAAAAGGTATCACTATTTGCGGATGATATGATACTATACATGAGGAACCCCAAAAATTCTACCAGAGAACTTCTCTAACTGATAAACAACTTCAGCAAAGTGGCCAGATATAAAATTGACTCAAATAAATCAGTAGCCTTCCTTTATACAAATGATAAATGACGAGAAAGAAATTAGGGAAACAACTCCCTTCACAATAGCCACAAATAATATAAAATATCTTGGGGGAAACTCTAACCAAACAAGTGAAAGATCTGTATAATAGTAACTTCAAGTCTCTCAAGAAAGAAATCCAAGAAGATCTCAGAAAATGGAGAGATCTCCCATGCTCATGAATTGGTAGAATTAACATAGTAAAAATGGTCATCCTACCAACGGCAATCCATAGATTCAATGCAATCCCCATTAAAATCCCAACACAATTCTTCAAAGACATGGAAAAAGTAATTCTCAAATTTATCTGGAAAGGAAAAAAAAAGAATAGCAAAAACAATTCTTAACAATAAGAACTTCTGGGAGAATCACCATCCCTGACATCAAGCTCTACTGCAGAGCAATAGTTATTATAAACTGCATGATATTGGTACAGAGACAGGCTGGTTGATCAATGGAATAGAATTGAAGACCGAGAAATAAAACCACACACTTATGCACACTTGATCTTTGACATAGAAGGCAAAATTATACAATAGAATAAAGAAGGCATCTTCAATAAATGGTGCTGGTGCAACTGGATGTCTGTATGTAGAAAAATAAAAATAGACCGATATTTGTCACCTTGCACAAAGCTTAAGTCCAGGTGAATCAAGGACCAAAACATAAAGCCAGATACACTCAATCTAATAGGAAAGAAAGTGGGAAAGAACCTTGGCACAGGAGGAAATTTCCTAAACAGAACTCCACTAGCTCACACTCTAAGACTAAGAATTGATAAATGGGACCTCATGAGACTAGAAAGCTTCTGTAAGGCAAAGGTCACAATCAATAAGAGAAATCAGCAACGTATATGTTGGGGAAAAAAATCTTCACCATCCCCACACGCAATAGAGGGCTAATATCCAAAATATATAAAAACTCAAGAAGCTAACCACCAAAAAAACCAAACAACCCAATCAAAAAATGGGGTATAGAACTAAATTGAGAATTCACAACAGAGGAATCTCGAATGGCTGAGAAGCACGTAAAGACATGACCAAAGTCCTTAGTGATCAGAGGAATGCAAGTCAAAACAACCCTGAGATTCCACCTTACACTAATCAGAAAGGCTAAGATCAAAACCTTGGTGGCAACACATGTTGTTGAGGATGTGGAGAAAGAGGAACACTCCATTGCTGGTGGGATTACAAACTGGTACAACCACTCTGGAAATCAATTTGCAGGTTCCTTGGAAAATTGAAAATAGATTTACCTGAAGACCCAGCAATACCACTCTTGGGAATATACCAAAAATATGCTCTACCATACCACACGGGCACATGTTCCACTATGTTCATAGTAGCCTTATTTGTGATAGCCAGAAGCTGGAAACAACCTAGATGTCCCAAGACAGAAGATTGGATACAGATAATGTGGTTCATTTGCACAATGGAATACTACTCAGCTTTTAAGAACAAGAACATCTTGAGCTTTGCAAGCAAATGGATAAAACCAGAAAAAAATCATTCTGAATGAGGTAACTCAGACTCTAAATGACAAAACACCCAAGATATAGTCCACAGAACTCTAAAAGGTCAACAAGCTTAAGGGCCCAAGTGAGGATGCCTGCGTCCCACTTGGGAGGGAGACAAAAGCAACCACAAGGGAGGAGGGAGTGAGGGACTTGTGAGGGAAATGGGATGGGGACAGGAGATGGGGGAGAGGAGAACATGATCTGGTTTTGGGTGGGGGGAAGGGACTGAAGCCCTGAGGGCCAGTAAAAAGAATGGAAATAGGCAACTTCTGGAGGTAGGAGGTTAGAAGGACCCTCCAGAATGTACGAGACCTAGATGGTGAGAGACTCTCAGGACTCGAAGGGAGTGACTCTAGATGAAATGCCCTACGGTGGGGAGAGAGAACTTGTAGAGCCCACCTCCAACAGAAAGACAGGGCATCAAATGAAAAATGGGGTTGCCATCTCACAGTCAAAAACTCTGACTCAGAATTGTTCTTTCTGAAAGAATTGGAGGGAAAATGGAGAAGAACCTGAGGAAAAGGATGTCCAATAACAGGCCCAAAGTGGGATCCAGCTCAAGGGGAAGCCCTAAGACCTGACAGCATTACTGAGGCTATGGGACATTCACAAAAAGGGACCTACCATGACTGCCCTCCAAAAGACCCAATAAGCAGCTGGAAGAGTCAGATGCAGCTATTTACACCCAACCAATGGATAGAAGCTGGTGACCCTTGTGGTTGAATTAGGGAAAAGCTGAAAGAAGCTGAGGAGGAGGGCAACCCTGTAGGAGGACCAGCGGTCTCAACTAACCTGACCCCTGAGATCTCTCAGACACTGGACCATGAACCAGGTAGCATACACCAGCTGATATGAGGCCCCCAACACGTATGCAGCAGAGGACAACTAGGATTGGGTTCAGTGAGAGAAGATGAACCTAACCCTCAAGGAATTTAGAGGTCTGGTGGGGTAGGTGGGGTGGGACATCCTAGTGATGGGGTGGGGAGGAGGTATAGGATGTGTAATAGTAGAAGGGTAGACCAGGAGGGGAATAAAATCTGGAGTGTAAAAAGAAATAATAATAATAATAATAATAATAATAATAATAATAATAATAATAATGATAAACACATATTTAAAAAAACAAAAACATGGAGAATAAACATTTTGAAAAAAAGAAATCACACTGTTTTACATGGAAGCAGAGCAGCTTTGGACCAATGAAATTAAGCAGTATCCTTCTATAGAGCCCTATATAGAACATTAAACAATCAAAGAAAAGAGATGAAGCCAGGAATTTTGTGGCTTTCATTTTAGGAAGAAAATGCTTACCGCATCTTACTGTGTACACATTGAACATGCTTTCTTCTAGTTTTGATATCAAGAAAAATATAATATCAAATGCATGATCACGAGATAAGGAGCAAATTAGCTCTCTAGGTTTTAGGAGCACAAAGCTGAAAAATGTTCTGATTAAGACCATAAGTATATATTAGTTTACTCAACCTCATAGCCTAACAAACAGATTACAAATCCAGCTGCAATTTAATGAATACAACAGCCATATGTCTGGGTCTAATATTAGTGTGGTCCCGAAAAAATGCATACATTTCACTAAAAGCTCAACTTTAATTACATTGTATGTAGTATCTGTGGCAATGTGAATATGCTTTGCCTATGAGAAGTGGCACTGTTAGGAGGTGCGACCTTACTGGAGGAGGTGTAGCCTTGTTAGAGGAAGTGTGTCATTGTGGAGGAAGGACTTATGAGATATATATATATGTTTAAGTCTGGCCAGGGTGACAGTGAGCCTTTTCCTGGCTGCCTGTGGAAGACAGTCTCCTCCTGTTTGCCTTCAGATTAAGATATAGAACTAGAACTCTCAGCCCCTTCTCCAGCACTATGTCTACCTGCACACTGCCATGCCTCCCACCATGATGATAATGGACTAAACCTCTGGAATTGTAAGCCAGCCCCAATTAAATGTTTTCCTTTATTAGAGTTGCCTTGGGCATGGTGTCTCTTCTGACAATAAAACCATAACCTGGAGTAAAAAAAAAAAAGAAAAGAAAAGAGAAAAGAGAAAAAAGAAAAGAAAAGCAAACAAACTGAATGGTGGATACACAATCAAGATATGCAATGGAGAGATTCACTAGAAAAGCAGACCCAGGGGAAGAACAAGACCTGGGGTGAAAGACAAAGTCAAGGAAATGCTGCATTTAGATATCAATAGTGCATGCTTTTACCTCCCAGGTTTCTACAGTCTGTGGTATATAAACAGTGTAGGTCTATTTCTCATGGTTCTGGAGAGTGAGAAGTCCAAGTTGAAGATGCTGGAAGGACTGGAACCTGGGGAAGGCTGTCCCTTATGCTCCCAAGATGTTTTCTGTTGCCGCATCCTAGGAAGAGAATAGTTCAGAGACCTCACATAGTAGACAGCGGAGGGGCAAGTTCACTAAAGGACCAGTACTGATAGAATAAAAACTATTATATAAACTCTAAACCAATCTCATCGAAATGGCTTACAGTTTATATTCTGAGTAGTCCAACAATGCCTGTGTCAAGATGGCAAGGCTGAAAAGAATCTGGTAGCTATACAGTCCGTGAAGCTGAATGTCAGAAGTCCCAATCTGGTGTTAGAGCCCTGAAGGGCTCCTGGCGAGCTGCTGATCTTCATTCCAGCTTGAAATCCTGAGGAAGTTGGTTCCAATACCTGTGGATGGATACTTCACAACAGAACAGATGAATTTGCCAGGGAGACTAAGGGCAAGCAGAAATAAGCAGTTTCCTTATTCCATGTCCTTTTATATGGGATGATCTCAGAAGGAGTGGCACTTACTTATGGTAGGTTTTCCTGTCTTGAATAGTCTGATCAAGAAAATACCTCAGAGGCATACTCAGCAGCATTGGCTTCAGTTGATCAAAGATACAGTCATGTTGGCAACCAGGATGAGCCATCACACCCTTTTAAAGGTTTCTTAATAAAATCGTAGCTTACTTACATTGTAAAGGCTGTATGCCTTAGCACAACCACATTGCTAATTAAATTTCATAGCAAACACAAGAGGGCATTTGGATGAGAGCACATTTCTTTACACCATTTATTTACTTTCTCTAAAACTGCTACCCACGGTTTGTACATAGCTCACCTTGTCACTTCTCCCCAAATGTTACCATTTCAGTTAGGTCATGATAATATTACTTTATTTTTGTGCCATCTACCTCTCTGTACTCCGACACATTCTGTCCTTCTTATCACATTTAATTTAAAAAATATCCCTTAACACTATCCAATCATATCTAAAGTACTTACCTGTCAGATTTATTATCTGTACTCTCACTAATCTCTCTCCTATGAAGGTAGGAATTTCAAAATATTTTTTATTTAATTGCTAGCTTCTAAAACAATGTATCACACATAGTAACTCAATAAGTGCCTGATGAATTATAATAAAAGAATAAGCATCTGTAATGCTCTGTGGGCATATAACAAGGAAGAACAAGTCGGTGAAAAGATATTCAAATAGTCTAAGGAAAGAAAACACTGACGCTGAAGAACTATTGACTGTCCATTTGTTATTTCAAAAGGCCTGTAGATCTTGCTACAGTTGTACTCAAGCATACTACACATATAAAGAGAAAAATACATTTCTACTTGCTATTTTTAATAATATCTATTTAGATAGTTAGATTGGTGGGCAGTAGATAAGGGAACTTTTATAATCCTTTTTATCCTTGTGAGTTATTTGAGTTTACTAAAATAATATGTATGGTATTTTGTAGTAATCTGAACACATATAGGTATATGATCTGGCATATAGTTATGAGCCCAAATTTTATCAGATTCTGATTATTAAGTCATTTGGAGTGCTAAAGTCCACTTCTTAGAAGTCACCATTATCTTGTGAGAAATAGTCTAAATAAGCCTACAATGTGCATGCCACCTGTGTTAATGTGCATGTACAACCAAACTTATTTCATCATGACATCACTTAGAATTAAGGTGAAAAGTTGTTTCTAAGTGTAGAGTCAGTGCAATGATATTGCAAGCTGACCTCTAACTAAATTACAGAAATCCAATGTATACAAATGAACAGACTTCGTTTGAACACGATATAGTGATCTGGAGTAGTTTGGATAGGCTTGACAGCAGTTTTCTCCTCTCGAACTGCTGTTAAACAGAAGACTGTAAATTCACTGAAGATGTTCAAATATTGATTTGTTTTTCATTCAAATCATAATTTCGTGTTGAATTAAAATAGAAATGTGACCTCAAAAGAAAGAGGGACTGTTTCATATTTTTATATTATTACTTTGTAAGATTAAGATACTTTATAATTTTATTTGGAAAATAGATGATATGCACTGTTGCCACTATGATAAGGCATTAAATTTTTATTTCATATGTTTATTATAAATTCACTAAACTGATGACAACATATTTTCATTATTACAAGGCAAATAGTTGAGACGATGTCCAGAATCAGCACAGAAATATGATATTCTCTTATATAGTGAACCCATGTTCTTAGACATTATGTCACAAACACGTTACCCTCAATGAAATAATAGAGTATTATTATGTATAAAACTGTTCAAATATTGAAACCTGTTTTTAACATAAAAGTTCCTCCCAGTTGTGTGAATCTCAGTCATAGAATTCATCATCATTCAGAAGGATGATTGTTTGTTTGTTTATTTGTTTTCTGAGCCAGTTTCTCTGTGTTGACCTGGCTTGGTCTGAAACTCACTTCCTAGACCAGGTTGGCCTTGAACTCAGAGATCTACCTGCCTGTGCCTCCTGAGTGCCTGAGTTCGGGAATAAAGGCATGTACCCCCGGCCCCCACCTAAATCATTTGTAATTAATTGCCTCAGGAAAGGTTTCATCCTTTGTAATGTTCTGGATCTCCCATGTGAAACCAGAAATGCCTTAGAAATGGGAAAACTCAGCAGCAAATGGCTCAAGGGAGTGGCAGATACTTGAGCACTTACTGGTCAAATGTAGAAGATGAAAGTTCACCCAACTTGAATAGAAAACAACACAAATAAAATCTGAAATCTGCAAGGAGATGCCACAGAAACTTGCTCTGTATAAAGGAAAGGGGGAAATATCTGAGTTTGTAAAACTGACAGGAAAATATTTATTTCCTCTGTTAATGTTGATCTTGAAGTATGCCAGGGTCTATTTAAAATATGAAGCTCTCTAAAAGCCAGATATAATGAGTCTCCATTCCTCTCCATCAAATTAGCAGACGTTGCTTAGCTTGAAATATCACTGTGACCTGGTCAGGCAATTCTATGATATTTCAATTTCTCCTTGACTCTTGCTCCCTCCTGAACCTTGTCAGCCACATTCAAAGCATCAAGTGTCACATTGGAGTCTTGGGAGATGCTGAATCTCAAATGTGCATCCTTGAGGACAGAGGATCGCCTCCCTGCTCAGATCTGCTTCTCTAGCCAGAGTGCATGAGATCACCTTCACATCATTCTGCCTGTGTTATAAGCATAGCTTCTTATTGTCACCAGATGTATCTTCGAGGGCACCCACATGCTTTTAAAACATTTTCTTTCTGATACCGGTATAGCTTAGATCTCTGAGGTCTAAGAATTCCTCATGAAATTAAAAAATAAAAAAATAAAAAATGCTGGCCTCGGCTACCATTCCTGGCTCACCTTCCCATGGTCCCAGGACTTTTAACAACCTTTGGACAACAGCCTTTTGACCGTCTGAAACCACCGACTACTCTCATGATGAATTTTTTTTCTGAAATATTGTGGCACTTTGGCAATGACAAATTCTCTGCAGACATCAAAGATTGGAGAAAATGTCATCTCCCCCATGATCCTATTCCTGGACTCTGCCTTTCACGCCCAACTCAGAGTGAAATGCCCACCGAACTTTATTCAGCCTGCATTTCCTGCCTCTTTGCTTTGTATTTATTATACTAGCCGTTACTCTTTTATTATTAATACAGAATTATTTATGGGCAAGCATATTTAAGTACTTTGCCTACAATGCCTAAGAGAAAACAATATTTATAAAAACATCCAATAAGTATATTTTATTTACTGAAAAATATCATTATCAATACTTACAATAAAATACTTTTAAATATACACAATAACAACAGCATAGGAAAGTGCTCACGATCTCTGTATTGCAAGAATGGAACATGGTAATGTTTACACTAATAACCGGATGGATTTAGATGGACTTCTTATTGGAAATGAGATGTTGACGAACAGTCAGGAAAATAAACCAAAATTATTCTTTGATTTCAGGTTTTAAGGAGAAAAATAATTTTTAGGTACTGCATTGGAAAGGAGTGACTTCATAATTTCCCCAAGTGTCATACTTCATTATGCTACTGTCCTTTAGCCACTGGACACCTGGGGACTTAGGTGGATTACACACCAGGAGGACTGCAGACAATGGCGCTGAACCTGGGTAGGGCTGGGAGGCTGGAGAATCAATTTCCCTACTTCCCAGGTGCTGTGGCTGGCTCCTTTCACATGAACTTTTCAGCGTGGTCTGTGAAGAAAGGCTCCAAGTAGTGCAGAGGAAGAGAGAATAATGAGACCAGCAACGACAAATCAATGGTGGTGATTGCTGCCTGATCCCATCACACAAGGCAAAGTGGATGGAGTAATGTTTTTTGGTGGCTTTTTGTTGTTGTTGTTATTGTTCAATAATTGAGTTATTTCTTGAGAGAAGGTTGCCAACCTTTCTTGATATGCTGTTTTTTTTTTTTTTAAGAAAACATGTATATCATTTTAATTACCTAGTGTTTCACCATGGAAATGAAGGTGTTAATAATGAACTTCATTGCTGATGTCTAATGTTAGAATGCACCTTTGATTAGAATCAGGGTAGGATTAGGTCATCCATAACCAGATATCCAGAATATTCAGAACTGTCCACATGAAAAGTGGAAGGATAATGTTACTATACTAAGGGCGATTGATTTAAGATATTAATGTTGAACGGCTATGGCCTCAAACCCCAAGCCAAGACAATGAAAATGACTTTTACATATGTGGCTATGCTTGTCTTTTCCTTTCTGGTCAACAACAAGAACAACAACAAAACACCTATGTGGTATCATGATTTGGAAGTGAAATGATGTACATTGAAAATATCAGAATTTACGTAGGAAGCATTTGATTGAAATAGCAGCTTTGTGTTTTGAAATGTCCCAAATACATGTCACAGCAATTTGTGTTGGCTCTTCAGGCTTCTACTCTCATTCTGTTACCATCAAGTGCCACACCCACTTGAAATGTGAGTGAGACAGAGAGATACAGAAAGCACTCAGTGTGGAGAGAAAGGGTTTAACTGGAGAATGGAAGGCCAAAACCAAGTAATAATAGTAATAATAATAATACTGACAATAATCATAGGAGGGTGATGGTGTGTCCCCTGGAAACAGTATTTAAATTGGGGCTTCAACATCGTTTCACCCTCTTTTAAAAGTGATAAGCAAATTTGTAGAAAAATAAATGTATAAGAGAACATGCCTTACTATGCAAAGATGTAACATGAAGAACATACCCATGACAGTCACTGGCCCCTGTGACATTATGGCCACCCAATCTCTGCTATATCACCATCCTGCTTTTAGATACAGGAACAGTGATATGGATTTCTCAGAAGAGATGATAAAAATTTTGTGATAGTGTTGATAAATGAAAAAAAGTCATTCAGTTGCATAGAATGCCATGTTTGCTATTCATCTACCCAGAAGATCTATTCCCCAAACCAAATGACTATTGCTGTGTATTATAGTAGTAGATGTTTTAACATAAGGCATTACCCTGAACTTAGAGAAACCATATTTTAACTGGGTATAGATAGAGCCTAAATCGTTTTAGCAAAATCCTGATTTACCCAAATTCTCTCGGTAATCATGGTCATAGTAGACACAGAAGTGGATGTAGTTTTTATTTCCTAATAAGACTCACTGGGTATGAGATCTGACTCAGAGCCTTTTCCTGGGAATACAAAAGGGATAAATAAAAATGTAAAAGAAAAATTACTAAACTGTCCCTTGACAACCAAATGGTGGATCATAAATTGGAGTGTCTATGCAAATGAAGTAAATAATTAAAAACTCCAAGAACAGCATTGACTAGGTGGTTGATGACTGGCAATTATAAAAGCTGAATTTTTAATATGCATACATCTAAGGAGCCAGTAAAAATTAGCTTGCAGACTAATGGACTTGCCTTTCTTCCAAAGCAGAATTTTAATGAGCGCATTATTTATAACAGGAGCCCAAGAAGTGAGGTATTCTTGCTTACTCTCATTTTTTAGATTCCCTGACACCTTATCCATTAAACCATGAACTTCTTTACAGGAAAATAATACTTTATACACTGGGAAGTAAAGGTCAAAATGACCTAGGATATTAGTCACACTGTATCTACTCTAAAGATGCTGTGTGGGACACCATAGAAAGTTGGCTTCTCCTCAAGGGGCATATACCAAGTCTTTGCATTCCCCATGACCCAATTTCATTCTATGTAGATTTTATTTCCAATACTAATAAATAGTTCTCCACACACTAAGTGGTAAGTTTATCAGAAACACGGAATCATGGAGAATATATAAATTGTTTTATGTATATTTTGCAACACTTGAGGATAGTTTAAATAATTCTGTTGCAGGCATCTTGATTAATGGCTAATTCTTTAAAGTCATTGAAAACATTTCTCTTTTCATTCAGCAGACCGATGTATTATTTGCAGTCGATCTTCTTAGCACTCCAGCATTCTTTGTTGTTTCCTTATGATTAGATGGCTATTTTTCATTTGGAGATTTGGACCAGGGCTCTGGTTGGTCTTGCTCCCATGACTCCTTCTTCTGTACTTGTGAGTAAGCACTATTTGGCAGAATGCATCCAAGGATATTGTATTGTCTAGGTGACATTCTCCACATAAAACTATGACTCAGGAAAAGCCAGGTCCAAGGATGAGTCAGGGGAATAGATTACTCAGGAATGCTGTAAGCAAAAATTAACCACTCTGTTCCCAAGTTCAACTTCTCACCTTCACCATGGGACTGACCTAAACTCCCATGACCAAGAGACAGAACAAAAGGAACTATTGCCAAGTGTAACATCACAAATGTGTTCTCAGTTGTGCAAGCTTGTCTTCTGCTGGTGTCTTTATTCCCTCAGAATTCTACAAATGTGTGCATATGCTCATGAGCACAGAGCTGGACTTTGAGAAAACTCACATGGTGATTTTAGGACATAGTTTACTATATGATGTCCACCAAGGGACAGAAGACAAGGAAATACCCCCATCATCATAGGTACAAGAGCATGTCTTCACAGTAGAGACTATAAAGTTACCTATGATCACTAGATGGTGGGCACAGTTAAGTTTTTGCTCTTCTTGCTTCTGAGGATCTATGTTTCTTTTCTTCTCCTTTGGGCTTTTTTTTTGGCTTTGGCACATTTTCTTATTGAGAGATTTCATTTTCTGTTAGGTCTGTATGAACTTTTTGTATATAAAAATATTGTTGAGTTTTTTGCTGAGAATACTCTAACATTGTTATTTCCTTATTATTTATGTGTGCATATGAGTGTGTTTGGGTATGCATTGGATGTAGATATGTACACATGTATGTTTGGATGAATGTAAGGGCCAGAAGTCAACCTTAGGAGTTCTACCACCTGGTTTGTAGGATACAAATTCCAGCATGAAATTGGGAGTTATTCGTGGGGGCCTCCTTACTGCATGTGTTTATTGCATTCATTGCATAGGAAATGCATCTGTCAGTTCCCTTTTTCTATCTTTTCCCTTCAGTTACCATCATGAGTTTCTCATTTCAAGATGCTTTGGAAGGTGCATCCGTAGATCTCAGATTCTGGTTCTCCCTGTGCTGTTTGTAGCAGTCTAGATCTCAGAAATTAAAACACATTGCCTTGTCTTTCTTACTCTGGTCCATTTTTTTAAAACAAAAAACCAACACCTGTAATTCAGTAAGACATTTTTAACTTTTCAACTTAAAAGAGAATTCATAACTAATTTAAAAAATGTCAAATTCATTTTAATGCAAAAATTTGCTTTGGTCTGAAAGCTAGTTCTTCAGGGTACTTGCAAGCCATCCCTTTCGATAACCGATTTCATATGAACAACACTGGGGTGAGCAAGTTGTACTTATGTATCCAGGTATGTGTTTGCATGTGTGTGTGTGTGTGTGTGTGTGTGTGTGTGTGTGTGTATCTAAATGAGATCTCTGATTTTAGTGGGATTGCTTCAAGTTTCTCTCCATTTAGTTCAATGTTAGCAACTGGTTTGCTGTATATGGCTTTTACTATGTTTAGGTAGGGGCCTTGAATTCCTATTCTTTCCAGGACTTTTATCATGAAGGGGTGTTGAATTTTGTCAAACGCTTTCTCAGCATCTATTGAAATGATCATGTGGTTTTGTTCTTTCAGTTTGTTTATATAATGGATTACGTTGATGGTTTTCTGTATATTAAAACATCCCTGCATGCCTGGGATGAAGCCTACTTGATCATGGTGGATGATTGTTTTGATGTGCTCTTGGATTCGGTTTGCCAGAATTTTATTGAGTATTTTTGCGTCGATATTCATAAGGGAAATTGGTCTGAAGTTCTCTTTCTTTGTTGGGTCTTTGTGTGGTTTGGGTATAAGAGTAATTGTGGCTTCATAGAAGGAATTCGGTAGCGCTACATCTGTTTCAATTTTGTGAAATAGTTTGGATAGTATTGGTATGAGGTCTTCTATGAAGGTCTGATAGAATTCTGCACTGAACCTATCTGGACCTGGGCTCTTTTTGGTAACTCAAGAAGGATGACCAAAATGCGAATGCTTCACTCCTTCTTTAAAAGGGGAACAAGAATACCCTTGGGAGGGAATAGGAAGGTAAAGTTTAGAACACAGGCAGAAGGAACACCCATTCAGAGCCTGCCCTACATGTGGCCCAGACATATACAGCCACCCAATTAGATAAGATGGATGAAGCAAAGAAGTGCAGGCCAACAGAAACCGGATGTAGATCCTTCCTGAGAGACACAGACAGAATACAGCAAATACATAGGTGAATGCAAGCAGCAAACCACTGAACTGAGAACGGGACCCCCATTGAAGGAATCAGGGAAAGGACTGAAAGAGCTTGAAGGGGCTCGAGACCCCATATGAACAACAATGCCAACCAACCAGAGCTTCCAGGGACTAAGCCACTACCCAAAGACTATACATGGACTGACCCTGGGCTCCAACTGCATAGGTAGCAATGAATAGCCTAGTAAGAGCATCAGTGGAAGGGGAAGCCCTTGTTCCTGCCAAGACTGAACCCCCAGTGAATGTGATTGTTGTGGGGAGGGCGGTAATGGGGGAGGATGGGGAGGGGAACACCCATAGAGAAAGAGAGGGGGAGGGGTTAGGGGGATGTTGGCCGGGAAACTGGGAAGGGGAATAACAATCGAAATGTAAATAAGAAATACTCAAATTAATAAAGATGGAAAAAAATAAATAAATGAGATCTCATAGAATTGAAAAGGAGTCTGAAGGAGTTGAGGAAAAATATGAAGGAAAAATGATAAAAATAAAGTTATACAGTATTCAAGTTTGAAACTCTCAAAAGTAACAATAAACATTAAAAAAACAATCGATTTATGGAAGTAAGAACTTGAATTTTTTAAATCATCCTTCAGGAGAAGAGGCTCTTTCCTTCCTGGTGCACTTTTGTAAGTATAAATACATGACCCATAACATTTCCAGCTTTCCAGTTGTCACACCTTAAAACGGCAAGCACAAAATTTACACCTTTTATAGCAGAGAAGCAAATGCCCTTTAAAATACTCTCTGACTGACATGAAAATTAGAAGAAAGCAAGGAAAGGCAAAGTTTTAAGTTTTATGTACAAAAAAAGAAAAAACATAGAGATGTCTAATGACAGACTGAGAAAGCTGCTGCTGGGTCTGTTCTAGTCTTTTGATGCTTATAAAAGGATGTTCAATTGTCTCAGAGTCCCAAACTCTATTAAAGAAAAGTGCCAGCAGACATGGTCTTATTAAGCAGACTGTATCTCGCCACACCTACAGCCCATCAGCCTGCTCACCCCTGAGACAATGCTTCCTCAGAACATTATTTTGTTAGAAAGTTTCCTTCAGTTGTATATCATGAAGGACTGAAGTTAATAGGAAATGTAAACTGGAAAACCTGTTTAGGGGTGTCTGCTATTAAATAAAGTTGCCACAGATTCAATACTTTCCATGTTCGAGGGACACATGAAGGTACTTGGTAGACACAGTGGTGACAGAAAGGAAGGAAGTTGGAGGTCACAATTTAAAGTATTTAGAAATAGAGTCCAAGGTGATGTCATAAAAATGGACTTTTTTTTAAGTGAAAGAGAAGATTACAAAAATCTAATGAAACGAATTTTGGAACTCACAGAGAACTTTGATTTTATAACATGAATTTGTGTTCCTAATGTGATCATGTCAGAAGAGCTGAATCATTCCAAACTTTTATCATACAGTTAAAAATTAGGATGAAAATTTCTGCCTCTTTTTTCCCTTTGATAAAAACCTCTGGGTTTCAGATTAATATGCAAAGTATATTTTAATCCTATATATCTGTAACAAAAAGAAGTTTGGCCTAAAATAAGATGACAAAGAAACACTGAAATTAAATTTAAAATAATTAGTAATAAGAGGATGTAGGCATTTCCTATTCTAAAAATAAACTTTAGTATTGGTAGAAAATTTTACATCTTAAATATATGTAGGATTATGAGTTATATATATGTGTATGTATATATGCGTGTGTATATATGCATATGCATGTGTACATATTCATACATACAAAATAGAAGAAATCACTATCAAAGTTATATTTTTTTCTGAAATTGGTTTATAAATTTAGCAGAAATTCAATTTTAAAAAAATCCAGACATTTTTTTTATGGAAAGTCAGATGTATTCTAAGAGTCATACAGTAATTTATAGTCAAAGTCAGCATGGTGGAGCATGTCTTTAATTCCAGCACTCAAGAAGCAGAGATGGGAAGATCTCTGTAAGTTCAAGGTCAGCCTTATCTCCATAGTAATTTCCAAGATAGCCAGAGCCACATAGAAAGACCCTGTCTCAAACAACCTAGGTGGTAGTCAATAGTCAATAGTTAAGAGAACAATGGAGGGGTGGCTCAGATGATAAAGCACGTGTATTGCAAATATAAAAGTCAGATGCAAATTATTGGCAATGATAATTAAAACTGACCTCTATAAGACGAGGAGAAGCTGAGGTTGGAGAAGCATTGAAAGATTACAGGCCATAGCTAAAGAGATGACCACAACAAGGTGGAAGAACTGGAGGACCAGCACTCGAATTCGTCCTCTGACCTTCCCATGAATTCAGGGAACATATGTGTCTGTACTCACAAATACAAGAAAATCCACAAGACAGACCACACACACACACACACACACACACACACACACACACATACACACACACACACACAAAGTATATGCTTAAAGTTGTGATACAACGAAACATACCAAGTCTTATATTGATGACTTTGAATATCAGTTCAAAAATAGACAAAGCAAAATTAAACAAAATAGACTGTGCAAAGCATAGACTCACAAAACATGTCACTAATTTTCCACAAAAGTGACATTGTATTTTCCATGATTAAAAGTAGAGCATGAGGGTAGTAATCTAGTCCTGTGAACCGTATCACACCCACATGGAGGAAAGCCATACTCTGAAAGATAACATGGCCACCAACAAAAAACGAACACCCTTCTCCCACAACTAACCAGGCATGATAGTTCTGCACTGTTAATCCCAATACATGGAAGGTCTAAGCAGACCAGCCTCAACACTGCAGAACAACAGAAGCAGCTACCAGCACAGTAAAGAAACCTAAAATCACTAAATGAGATGGAAGAAGGCAGAGTGGGACTGAGTAATCTTGTCTTTGATTTTCTTCTGCTGTGCGTGAACACAGTGAGAAAAGGCATCTGTGTCCTGGAGAGGGCCCTTGACCAGAGGGAATAGAGCTCTCACAGATGACAGACTCCACCCCCTTTTCAAATACTGAGGAAAATGTTCATATTGACAGACCACCCAAGGCATGGGGTTCTGGTTAACCCATGTAAACTAAGATGAAAATAGAAGGGGACAAATGACATCTGTAGGAACAGTGCAGAATCTATTTCACTTCCACATGGAAAAGAATAAATTAGGTCCAGGTTTTGTAACAGATAAAAATTAATTCCAAACAAATAGTACATCTGAAAATTAGGTATACAGCTGCATTTTGTACTCATAGAGATTGGTTTTTTAATTCATTTATGAGCCTGTGTGTGTGAGTGTGTTTGTGAGTATATGCCATTTCTGTGCAAGTGCCTTAGCGAGCTAGAAGAGGATATTGTATCCTACATCTGGAGTTACAGAGCATTGACAGGTGGCTGCGAGCCTTTTATAGGTTTCAGAAAAAAATCAGGTTCTCTGAAAGAGCATGAGGCATTTTTAACTGTTGAGCTCCCTCTCTAGCCACCAAAATAAATCAATATTTTTTCTCAAATGTTATACTAATGTATTTAAATCATCTTCATCTTTGAGTAGGAAGGGTTCTATACATGCCAGAAAATGTGTTATTTCTAAAAGATTTTGATAAATTGAATATTACCAAAAATAAATTCTTTTAAGAAATGAAAAAGACACTATAGTGAAAGAAAGTATCTGAGAAAAACAACCACCAAAATATGGAAACATAAAATATACACAGGTCTCTGAGAAAAAAAATCATTTTAACTTGGAGATTTGAACACAACACTTAAAGATATTCAAGAGACTGATATATGTGGAAAGGCATTCAGTATCCTGAGTCATTGAGAATTACCAGGTAAACAGGATGGGTATGTGCAGAATCTTTAACACGTCTGAAAGTCACAAAGATGGAAAACACCCACTTTTATCAAGGAGGTATAGTAAATGGCAAAACAATATTCAAAACAGAATTGTTTAAAACACACCTCAAATAATGCCATGTGTCTGTCAACAATAGAATCAAACAACAAGTAAGGCAATCTCATTCATTTTGATACCACAAAGCAATATGTATCCTGCATACAAGAGTTTTACAGACATCGAGTATAAAAGACTATTAAATTGATTATTTTATTTATGTAAAATTCAAAAGAAAAGACTATGATAAGGAGTGTTAAAAACTAAAATACTGGTGTTGTTTATGAGGATCTTGGTGTTGGAAGGTGCACAGAAAATATCCCAGGGTTATAATGATCTATTAGCCACTTGGCATGAAACTCATCTCTCAAATACTTGTGACTCCAGCACTTGTGGTGCAGCACTTGGGTGCATGTATGTTGTATATTTCAATAAAAGTGTTTTGTTACAAAATAAAATAGAAATATGCAAAGAAAATCTGCACATCATCGGGGGAATACACCATATATTCTTTTTTTTTTTTTTTTTTGGTTCTTTTTTTCGGAGCTGGGGACTGAACCCAGGGCCCTGCGCTTCCTAGGCAAGCGCTCTACCACTGAGCCAAATCATACCATATATTCTTAAGGCAAGCAAAATGTTAGGGTGCCAGACTCTACCACTAAGTCCGGGTGCAGGGAGCACAAGCTGAAGAAAACTAAGAGAAACTGGTGTGTGTTCATATTGGCTTACATCATCTTCGTGTGCTTGTGGGCTGTGCTTAAGGAAAAGTGCATCTCAACGTCTGCAGCTAGGAAACACAGATTGTAAATTCAAAACCTGTGCTTGAATTGGGGACTTTTGAATAGTAGTCGTTAATTTTCTTAAGTAATGATTTCTTCCTTGATTACACCTGATTAGCAAAGGAAAATTTCTTTCAGCCAGATCCATTTATATGGAACTTAAAATTTATGAAAATAAGTTACATATTTTGTTTTTGTATATGCAAATGTATATTTTATATAGTTAACTGTACATTTTATGAAGTAAATACAGACTCACAAAAATATATACATGTGAATGTATATATCCATGTCTTAAGTAAATGAAAAACTGTGCTACTGGTAAACGAAGAATCATTTCTGTTTGAATTTAGAATGCCTTGCGTGATTTTTCAGGCATATTTATCTTCTTGATTAGAGCTTGTTTAGACTGATATTAAAATTAGCCTGCACTTCTTGAAGATGCAACACCTGATCTTGAAGAATTATATCTAAAACATATTAGCTAACAGAGGGAAGTTATCTGGGGATTAAGTATTTTACACTAATATTCATTCCAAAGAGCATCAACATGCTGATAAATGAGAATTAGCTGGAAATTAAAACCAATCATTAAAATAAGGACATGCCTGAAAGTCAAACAAAATTAAGAAATTGGCCTAAAGTGAAAATTAGTATATGTTGATTAATTTAAATTATTTCTAGTTCTACTACCCCTGAGGGATACAGAGACAAAGAGACAAAAAGACGGGGAGAGAGAGAGAGAGAGAGAGAGAGAGAGAGAGAGAGAGAGAGAGAGAGAGAGAGATCGTAGGGGTGCTTTGAGAGAGTATGCATTGAAATACAAACACAGACTCTGGAGATAGCCAGCCGGAGTCTCAATAAAGTTGTTACTTTTAACCAGGTTATAATAATAGCATGCTTCTTATTGTTACTGTGAACATTAGGTCATGATGATATTCATGGTATAGTTGGGTAACATGTCTTCTTCCTTCATGCAAAAGCTAGTCTATGGTTAGAGAGCATTGAAAGCTACTTTCCAAAAGAGGACGAGCCACTTGACCTCAGGAAGACAGCATCAAACACTAATGAAACTCTGTCTTTAGATGGAGGTACAATATGACATGGATTTAATATACTTAGCATCTGGGTGTAGAGGCGTGTACAGCTATGCCCAACAGTTACTAACTTTTCATTTGAAGCATTTCCTCAAGAAAATTAAAAATGTTTACAAATATGTTTTTGTCCTCCTATGAAAGTAAGTTCCTGAGGAAGAATGACTTGTAGATTTCTAGAAACTTACACAATCCCTGATTGACATGAATTCGCCAGTACACAGTAGCCGGGTTACTTGCCTGCTCCCCTTCTCTGCCATGCAGAGAGGCAGCAGAGACCTCTGAGAGGACAGGATGGGGCTTGGTGGACATTCTCTGTGTGACCCATGAGGCCAGCATTTGATCTTTCAGAGCAGCTCAAATCTCTGCCCACCGGCAGCTTTTTATAAGCTTGAGGCTCATCTAAGCTCAGTCAAGGGTAAAGACAGCCACAGCAGGATAGAAAACCACCAACTACATCAAAAAAAGATGCTCCAACCACAGAGGGGGAAAAAGATGTTACTTTATTCTGCTTCCCACCTCACCATTGGAAGGCACTGTGTGTTTTTCTTGCTTTCTCTTTCATGCATCCAGCAAGCTGTATGAGGCCTACAATAATAACTAGGCTATCCTAGAAAGGCTATAAATACCAAATTATTATTCTCTGCCCTTGAGAATATCAATTTCACAATCTGGTAGGAAAATTATCATTCTCAAATAATTTGTCATGTCTCCAACTGATGATGTTTAAAACACTAAATTTTACTACTGTTCATTTTTGTGCATATCATTTAATAAATCCAGTGAGACAATTAGGATAATAGAGAAGGCACCAATGTCAGAATTGAATGTTGAGTTAAATTTCCCAGTAAATTTCAAAAAGTACCTGGAGCCCGGAAGTAGTGTCTGGTGAAATTGCCACATGCACAGCAGATTGAAAAGCCAGCTAAGCATTTCACTGATGGCCTGAAGGCGATTCAGGACCTCACATAAATCAAAGAACCATGCTGGCAATTTTACTAGATGCCTTAGTTTGAGAGTCAGATTTTTATCTCAGAGTGTGCACGATCTAGAGACCAGAGAGATGACAGTGATTCTCCACTGTCCCAAACTTTAGTTTTTGCTTAGATGAGAAAGGAAACTTTAGAAAAGCAAGCTAATTTATTTAGGAAAAACCATTTTAAGTGTCTAAACAAACGCACTAAACAAAAGTATCAATCTACCTATAATAAGAAAGCTTGAGTGAGCAGGGACCTTATCCTAAGGGGTTTCCTTATGAATAGTTCGGGGTTACAGCTCTACCAGGCTCTTGGTGTGCCTACTCTTGGAACATAATTTGTGGATCACTGTATAAGAAACAGTAGTGCGGTTGTGGCCTTGTAGAAATGCTAAAAGGTAGTAGAAATTGTCTTCCACAAGAAAGAGGACACCAATTGGTTATCCAAAACCAAACTGTGAAACCTGAAAACATACATACCAGTAGCATTATACAGATGAACAGATTTTATTTAGAAATGTAAATGTACACACTGGTATGTAGAATGCACATAACAATTAAAATAAGAGGCTACAAATTTGAAAGAGATCAAGGAGATGTTTATAAGGAGGTTTGGAAAGAGGAAAGGAGAAATGTAACTATAGTATCAAAAAGGAAACTGAAAAAATAGGTCAGACACTTTTCAAATACATATCTAAAGGAATGCAAAAGGAACAGGGACAGATATTTATATACTTATAAAAATATAAAAGCACGTGTGTACTTACATTTATATGTGCATATATGATGTATGAGTTAACTCTTCTGCTCATTGAATGCTGCAGTCATCTGACAGATCTTCTGAGGGAGAATTTTCCAAAAGCAGGATTACACCAAGGCTTCAAGTTGCATGGTTCTTTATCAAAAGCCCTCTGCTGTTGGTGAAATTGTGTCCTTGGCAATGACATATTTAAAACCCAACTCCCCAGTGCTCAGATCTGTCTGTCTAGTGGTTCTGACTTTAAAATGGGGGATATCCACAGATGGTATTGGTTACATGGGAGTGAAATCAGTTTGGAGTGGGTTGGGCTCTGATTCAACATGCCTGATCCCTTCATAGAAGAAAGGTGAAAGCAGAGAGAGAAGAGAGAGACCCGCTGGAGATGGAATATCTGCAAGGGAGAACTTCCGGCCAGCCAACCATTACCAGAAGCTGAGAGGACCAGATTTCCCTTCAGGGCCCTCTTGAGCCTGCACACACCCTGATCTCTTCTCATGCCCCAACTAAATGCATCTCCATGCTTTGAGGCAAGCTTGCTTTTGGTGTTTCATTACCTCAGTGCCAGAAAACCAATATATTGTCTCCTCTGACTCAGTGTTCTGAACTTGATTCTCAAAACAGCTGCCCATCATTATAGTTGGATCTTTTTCCTTTTGGTATTTTTCATAGCAGTTTAGTTTCGGCCATTAAGAATGCTTCTTTCAAGAAACAGAAGAGAGTGAGACAAATGATGCCATCTCAGCCTTCAATCATTAAATTTAAGAAATCTCTGCACGTCTAGGAAGTTCTTCTGATCACTTTCCGTTGACTCTATATCTAGTATCTCAAGCGTGGGCCCTGCTTTACTTGCCCATCCTCAGTTTTAGCATCCTGGCTCAATATGTTTATTTGCTGGCTCTAATCCTTGGCTTTCCTCCTGAGTCCTTTTGCCCCTCGCTCTCAGCTCAGAGGCCCCTGTGGTGTCCTGCAGCTGCATCTGGTAAAAGCTCTCTGCCTGTCCCTTATTTCTGGCTCTTTTCATCTGTCCAGCTCTTGGAATGAAAAAGTTGCCTGCTCATCAAGGGGTTCATTCAACTTCGCTTATGCATAAACAAAATTCTCTTCATCGGGTCTCTTTTACTAAGTTAAATCTATAGCACATAGATAGAAATATGACTATCCCATCTCTCTTATCTTCATTTTTTTCTATCTCCAAACTTTTAGAACCATAATAGTTTGACTTAAGATGGCATTATTTCTACTACCCCTTTCCAGCATTTTGTCTATAGTTCCTACTAGGTCCACCCAGCATTTTTGTCACATTCCCCTGTCTGCTTCACTGTCCATCTTTATTCCGTCTTCAAGATTTCTCCTATGTCCATTGTTGCCTTCATTAATTTTTTCATCCTGTTCTTCCTTTCACTATTAGCAGACATAGTGCTTTCAATGCCAACTATCTATTAAAACCACCCTAAAAGCTTTAAAAAAAAAAGGACTCACCCATTGTGCTACCCCACAAGTCTAAGTGAAGATCACAAGAATGTTTTATGAAATCATTCCGAGTAATAATCACAGTCCTATGTAATGCTCGGATCTTCACCATTTGTAATACGGATGATTGCTCATACTCTCTGTGTGCCATCACACTGGACCGCCCAGGCCCACAACTTACATCCTTTTCTCTGTGTGTCATCACACTGGATCGCCCAGGCCCACAACTTACGTGCTTTATTACCCATCATTACTTGGAGTGACTCTATTCTCTGATAGCATAACCTCTAATCCAGTGTTGAATGAATTACAGTTTACTGTTTCCATCATTCCCATATCTAGTGAATAAACTATAAGGTGCTATCATAACCACTTTACCATTCGACGTTTTGCAAATCATTAAATCTGCTAACTCCACTTAAAGTTTCACCTAGTGAGAGCTATGGTCTCCCATTTCAATAGCACTGCTGTCTTGTAGAATATAATTATACTGGCTTGTCAGTTTTGCACAGAGATAAGGAATTTATGTTTTCCTAAAGGAAAACATTGGAAGAATACTTGAATCCTTGTCTCTAAAGCCTCCTGTAGGCACTTCTTCATGTTTGGCAGTCACATGATTGACAAACCTGGGAAAAACATGTGCAGCTATGGGCTAGTTTTTATTCTTTTCTGAGTTAAGAATACAGCTTTTTCATCTCTACTGGTCAGTTGAAAAAAATCAGTTTTTTTCAGATCCAGTGATAGTTATGGGCATAAATTTAATGCAGTGTTGGCTACACTCAGACATGGGTTTCTATATAAATTTTCCAATTCAGCAATATTGATAACATGTGTTTGTGTGTTTTTGTTTGTTTGTTTGGTTGGATGGTTTGTTGTTGTTGTTGTTGTTGCTGTTTTGCTCTTATTGTTTGTTTGTTTTGCCTACCAGATTTCAGTGATTTTTCTTGCCATTAATTCTCAACTCAGAAGAAAGAGAACTATACACACCAGAATCAGCCTAACATAACTCTATTTCCTATTTGACTTCCACCCAAATTTCATCTGGGAGCCCATTAAATAAGATTTCTGTCCACCAATCATTCTCATTACAGCACATGTGAAGAGAGTGTGCATTACTGGGCTAGGCCTGCATTACTTCATCTTTCCTTTTTGACTGCTTTATTCCTCCTGAATCGATTCACCTTTCCCCTAGATATTCATACTCCCTAACACTAAATGCACGTATCCCTCTAAATTTGATTTTCAGTGATGACCTTCAGCTTACACAATTTTGAGACCATGAAACATTTTGACTCTCTTTGTTTCCTCATATCTATGTTAATGCTTCTCCGTATTCCTGTCTTCTCTGCCTTTCTTCTTCTCCTTTGGGATGGTTCTTTCTTAGTTGTCTTTCCTAGGATTCCAGATGTACTGATTTCTAAGACTTTATTCCATCAAGCCTTTGTATTTGTTGACATCTCTATATTTTTCCATTTCCACAACGCTTCTCTTCCTGAGAACATGGGGACAACAATGACGTCATGAGCTCGAAGACCTCAGCTCTCTTTACACTGGTGCTGAATTTTGCTCTTCTCGTTTTCTTCAGCACATTCTTGAGTCATCTAGGTTTTTTTATCTCACATTTTCCTACTATTTTCACAAGTTTCCCATACTTAGCAACCTTTAAGGAATAGAAGTAGCACATTATTGATTCGCTAAGAAAATCCTGGATATTCTATTGGTAGCCTATTTTATGAGCTCTCACCTTATTTCACCTTTGTTCTTTATCCAACTCTTCCTGGAGAACTCAGGTTCAATTTTCAGGACTTTCATGGTGGCTCACAGCTGTCTGTTTCAGGGAAATATGATTCCATACATACAGGCAAAATGTTTACACACATAAAGTGAAAATAAAATAAAATAAATCTTTTTAAAAAAATGATATATAGATCGAAAATTACAGAACAATGTGTTTCCATTGATATAGTGGGTTTTTCATGGTCTAGCCTCTGCCTGATAATATGAAATGTATATTAATGCTAGTGATAGGATGAATATTGCATTGTATGTTTGTTATAAAGTATTCATATTCCAAATCCAATGACCTCCACCTGTAGGTTCCTGTCAGTGTTTCCAAATTATATTCACATGTACAGATCTTCACCTGGCCTTCTCTTCAACTGGTCTCTATGCCATTTTCTCAATCTACTGTTTAAATTTCCTACTCCAATAAATGACACTTTGGTTTCCTAATGACTCAGGCTCAAAGTGTCAATGTCATTTCACACTCACATTTATTAACTTCTTCCCCAGTCACTACGTACCTGCTCCTTGCCAAGGAGTGCATTATGTCCAAGGGGCAACAAAGGAAAATAAACAATATCACTCCTTAGTGATGCTAGTTTTTATTAGGTGGAGAGGGCTGACAAGGAAACAGATGAAGGATGCAGTAAGTGCAGTTCTAGGGGCACCACTAAAAGGCTGTCAGAAGTCGGGCAGGTAGTGATTCATGTTGTGTGAAGGACCTGAAAAAACTGCTTCAGAAAAGGCAGATGCTTTAATTGAGACTTCACCAATATCTGTGTATTGAGAAAGAGAGGTAGGAAGTTCAAGATCCTATTAAAGTAATATTTGTAAAGACAAAGATGCATAACATGAAATTTAGTTTGAACACAGAGTGGAATGAAAAGGGACTGGGATAAAGAATTCACTTAGGAATTATTACAGAATAATTACAGCTCAACTTCTGAGCTGGGATCAAAACTGATCTTGGCCCTATTAATCTAGCAACAACATGGATCAGAGAAATAAACGGCTTTGGTTCAAATTCTCCCGTTTCTCCAGTATTCAGATATTGGTCAACTCTCCTTGACCTTTCTTTATTTTGTCTTTTTCATCCTACCTGATGACATTGACCACATTCTACTGTTCCTGGTTCAGTGACTCATGACCTTTTACTCAGATATCCAGACTACCAGGTGAAAAACTCATATAATCATAAAACTTCCAGGGAATCAACTCCCTACAGCAATGCAGATAAGTTGTTCCCTGTGATACTTAGAGCCCATCTGATTTTGTCTTAATATGTATTGGTCATGTTCAGTGTCATGGAGAGGCAGCTCCCTGCCTTATAATCATATGTGACAGAGACTTGTCTTTCCCGGCACCTGCATCTGTGATTTGTGTTGTTTCATCCTGAACACTACCTTTCCACCTCTACTTTCGGGAAAGCCTATTCACCCTTCAAACACACGTCCTTGCAAGGTTAATATTTTAAGTGATTCCAAACATATATGGTTGTCTCCTTCATGAATTATTCTGCCATTTAAACTGATACATGAAAATATTTTAAGTTAACATATCAATGGGCTAGCATGTAATGTTTTCATACATGCACATGTTGTTAAAGCTGGTTATCATTCCCTCTCTACCATTTGCCTATCTGGAAAACTGTCAAGGTCATTCCCTGTAGCTTTTGGAATTGTGTGGTGCATGATTGTTGACTGTGGTCAACTTATTTGCAGCAGCTACCAAAATTGTTTGTACCTTTCTGACTCTAACCTACCCTTACTGAGGAAATTCTCCCCATAGCTCCCTTCTCCTTGCCTCTGTGAACCCAGTATTCAAATGGATCAGCATTTTTTTATCCTACAAATTATAATTAAACTTTTCTGTGTCTGACTTGTTTCACTTAACATAATAATCTACTGTAACATCTGTGTTGTGATAGATGATGATATTTAATACTTTTTTTTTTTTTTTTTTTTTTGGGGCTGGGGATTGAACCCAGGACCTTGCGCTTCCTAGGCAAGCGCTCTACCACTGAGCCAAATCCCCAACCCCGATATTTAATACTTTTAAAAATTATTTTATTTTTTAGGGTATAATTTTATCATTCCCTCTTCCCTTTCCTCTACCCAGACCCTCCCATAAACCCTCCTATTGATCATTGAAACTTCCCTTTGACTTTTTAACCAGTGTGACTACATAGTGTAAACTTCTGACAGCCACACTACCACTTATTGGCTTTTATTCTCCTTCATTTCATTTTAAACCCATTGCCTTCCATGAAGTGTGTATGGATTAGGGCTGTTGGTGTCAACCTAACTCCAGATACCACTAAGTGGCATTTAAAAATATCAAAAGTTTCAGATAATAATGTAGGCAGACAGTTTAATTTCTTGTGCAACAAGAAAAAAGTAAGTCCCTTTTGTTGTCTATCCATACGCCACAGCCCCAGACAGAAATAGCACAAAAGAAAGGAGTGAAGTAGATATAACGTGTGAACGTGTGCCAAATCTATGGTGGGAAACTGTCTCCTAACATGAGAGGAGGAGGGAAAAATGAGTAGAAACTGGTAAAAGAATAGCGTCATTTTAGACTCTTCAGCACCCAATAAACCAAATGAATTAGGGTTGTTGTTGTTGTTGTTGTTGCTGTTGTTGTTGCTGTTGCTGCTGTTGCTGTTGCTGTTGCTGTTGTCATTGTTTCTCTGTGTAGTCCACTCTTCGGTGTCACATAATTTCTATTAGATTCAGAGACATGGAAGTCCAGACTGAGATCTCTCTTGTGAATTTCCTTTCTCCATCTCTGTGGTAGAGTCTAGGCTACTTTACAAGTCTCAGTCTCACATATTTTTATAGGATCAGTTCTAAAATTTCCAACTAAGAGAAAATGATAGTGAAACTGGATAAAATAGTTAAATCCATGATTTTGTTCTGTTCCAGCTTTTCCTAGGTAAGTCATACAATAATGCAGTAGACATGTAGTGATCTGCACAGAGAGCCCAAGGAAATGAGACATTGCATTAAAAGGTGCTATATCTTGTTGGGCTCGTCCCTTTAACTCTTATTTGATCAGAAAGAATTAAAGCTCAACTACAAAGAATCTCATTTGCCTATTAATAATTTCTATGTTTATTCAGTATTTACTATGCCCCTAGGAACTATAGAAATTATTGGGAATATACATGTAAACCTATATGAACATTTAAGTGAAGGATGTCACATTGGGAAGTCTAAATAATAAAACGAAAGAATGACACTGGTTAGAGATTGTGACACAATGCAGATGGCAAACTAGGCCACTATTCCAAAGTATTAAAAAAAAGAAAGGCCAAAGACCCAGTGAGATGGAACAGAATTCCTATTCTAAAGTAGTAATTAATTAAAGAATAGAAAGAAACTTCTAGGTATAAGTTTTAAAATGGAAACCAAGCATCTCAAGTCAATGAAGAAATAGTGTGCTATCCAGATGTGTGAATCTAAGGCAAAATCATAATGTGCACAAATCTGCCCCATTCTGAGCCTAAGTAAAAATAAAAAAACACATAGAGACAAGAGAAGGAAAAAATTTTTTACAACTTGGAAAAATACATGTAAAAAAGATATCATCAAAAATATCCAATAAGGCATGATATTTACTTTAAAAGAACTGAGATACAAATAGAAATAAGGGAAAGTTGAAATATGAAAAGGAATAGAAATATAATTGTAAAATGCATTGAAAATATATTTAGTTGGTTAGGAACAGACAATTAAAACAATATGAGAGATGTAACTTTGTAAACTTTAACCAAAGAATAGAGGAAGGAAAGAGAGACATAGCAATGTGCAAAGGAAAGCAGAGGGAGGTGAAGGAATTGAAGGATGACAACTCTGGAGGTTTGGAAACAAAGATCTACCGCACAGATGCATGCTATTTCAGAAGACAATGCCAGAATGCGTGTAACAAAATGTGCCATCAACTTTAGTAGACATCTGTGTACTGTGTGATCTGAGCACAGCAAGACTGCAGACATAGATGAAAAACCAAACCAAAAAGTCAGACACCCGACCTGATTCACAGTATCGAATACCTGTGGCCAGCACTGAGGGCATTGGGCCTGTTCTCTTTTTTTGAAGGATAATACTCTAGACATTCACAAACTGACAAAAGTAGAGATGACCTGGATGGAAGAATTTTATTGAGCTGGAGACATAACCTCCAAAACAGGTGCTGGGCCAAATGGTTTTAGAAATGAGGCCCCTCACCCATTAAAGGCTATCATAACACCAGTGATGCTGACAATATCCCAGGGCCAAAAACCAAACAAACCAAAAACAAAAGTAAACAAAAACAACAACAGAAACCAATTGGACAATAACTACACAGTAGTTTGAGACACAGAAAATCAATTAAATTACAAGTGGCAAACTGGTCTTTCTCTAGAATGTAAGAAATAAAAAATAACTCATCATTTGTAAACTAAAGTCTGCCAGTATATAGAAATAACATCAGAAACCAGCCATGGTGTTAGACAATCACGTCATGTGCTCCATAATTCTTTCTGTTCATGCCTTCTTGAGCTCCATCCTAGGGAGTAGGATGAGGATCGACTCTGTCTACTGCTGCATCATCCATGGAAATAGCTTGTGAGAGAAATCAATAATCTCTCTCACTATGTGTACAATTGAACGCAGACGTTGCCAAGGTAGAGACAAAATATTTGGAATAGGTACCAAAGAAGTTTAGCAACAATTCAATTACTAGATTGAGTTAATTGATTCAAGGAACAAAGGAAGCCCTTTGATAATTGACAGAAGTGGGATGCATGACGTGAACAGAAGTCATCACATCACCTCGACATAGAGGTGACATTATGACCACAAACATAATCACAGGCACAGAATCCTAATGTGACTCTAAATATTATGTTAGTAATAAGGAGTGGGGAGTATAAGATGATATTTTGTGAACTATATAATTATACATAATAATGAAGAAATGAAAATACAATGTATACGGCTGTACCAACTGACACATGTTTATGTAGTGCATTTAGGGTATATATGAAAATACCCAGACTGCACAAAAAACCATCAGAGGAGCTGCAGTCTCGCACTCTCTAGGAAGAATTATAGCAGCTGAGGTAGAGGACTATTATTTATCAGTGCTGTCAGCATTATTAAGGATTATAACCAAGATCCTATATGCTTAAGATACTTAAAATGATGTTTGTACTTTGAGAATTTTGAGCAGAAGTTTAGAAAAATAAGAACATAGAGATTAATTAAGCCAGAGTATAAAAATCTTAATTTTAAACATAGGATCTTTTGGGGACAAGAGGAAAATAATTTTCTTCATTGATAATTGATGTGAGAAGGCTCACATCACTGTGGTACCCCCCTTGATGGTGGTCCTGGGTTCTATAAAGAAATACAGATTGATTTTTATTGGTCTTCCTTTGAGTTCCTATCCTCTTGGGGACTGCAATCCTTCCTCCTAGTCTTCCACATGAGACCTGAAGCTCCAACCACTGTTGTGAGTGTGTGCCTCTGTCTGAGTCAGTGTGTGTTTGGAGCGCTCAGAGAACAGAAAGCATAGCAGTACCATTAATAGTGGAAGGATTGATGCTTGAACATGGGAAAGGTCAACTAACCTGGATCCTTGAGGCTCTCAGATACCAAAGAACATACACGGGCTGGACCTAGGCCTCCCCGCAACATGAAGCAGTGCATGTGTTACCTGGTCTTCAGGTGGGTCCCAAACAACTGCAGGGACTGGCCCAAAAGCTGTTTCCTGCATGGGATATATTCTTGTAACTGGGCGGCCTTGTCTGGCCTCAGTGGGAGAGGAAGAGCCTACCCTGCAGAAACTTAAAATACCATGGTAGGGATACCCAGCAGGGACCCCACCCACTCAAAGGAGAAGGAGTAGGAGGGATATTGGAAGGATTGTGGGAGAGGGTGACCAGGATCAGGGCAGTGAGTAGGGTGTAAAATAAATAAGTGCAAAGATTAAAATAAATTTAAAAAATAAAAAAATAAAGATATAATAAGCCATGGAAGCAAGTCAAGAAATAGCCCTTCTCTATGGCCTCTGCATCAGTTCCCACCTCCAGGTTCCTGCTTTAAATTTCTGCACTGGCTTTCCTTTATGCTGTAAGCTGCAAAATCAAGAGAGGAACAAAACAACAATGTAAAATGTTTTACTCCTCAGGTTATCCTGCTCATAATGTTTTATCACAACAGTAGAAACTGTATCCGAGTCACTTCCTGAACAATAAAGAGGTCTTTTGGAAGCAACCACTGCTGAAAGTCAACTCTTGATCTGATAGAGGCACAATCTCTGGGCTTTGTTATATTCTATCAGTCATAGAGTCAAGGGCCAAAGAGGAAAAGAACTACACAGACAACAAACACATCGAGCAGTCGAGTGAAAGTGGTGTTTTCTATAAGAGCTACTTATAAGGGAATAAACTCCCTCCCCTATTGATTGCCTGGCTGATAATATTTCAAGCATGTTTCTTTTACAATTGGTAGCTGTGCTCAGTGTGTACTTGATCAGTAGAGAACCTCCTTGCCGTGTATACATCCCTAGGTTTAGTCCTCATAATAACCAACAAAAGCACATTCAATCAAGAGGCTTCTTGTGTTTCTCTTCCAGACCTTGTTGTTGGTTGTGTTGTTGTTTGCTATGATGCAGCAGCATTCCTGTATCCTGACAGGCAGTGGGTGTTGGAATGGCCATCACATTGGTTGATCAGAACTGAGTGGGCACAATGCTTCTGAAACCTGCGTTCAGTGACATGAGTTCATAACTTGAAATTTTCCATGGAGGAAATATTTACACTATGAAGTATGACAAACAACACATATTAAAACGCTGTGCTTTTTAATATCACTGGTCAACAGCATTGCATACATGAACCTTGGGGTTTGAGAAGCACTGGACAACGTTATATTTCTCAGACATGTTAGAATTCCATGACCTGCTAATGAGCCCAAAGTCCATGTGTAATACTGACTCAGAGACTCGTAATTGGAGCTTCTTAGGGAAATCCTTTCTCTGTTAAAATATGCATCTTAAATAAGCTTTCTGCATGGCTCACATGTATCTAGATGATTGATGACTGCATCCTTAAAACAGCTGCTCCTGGGGTGTTCTTTAATTCCCAAATTATAATAGAAAATATCTGTGGGTCATGAAAAATGACTCCCAGACTCTGAGACATAATCGCAGAACATGTAGAATTGCCATGGCAGAATTTCAGAACCATGGTGAGTTACTGCTCCCCATTTAAGAGCAAGGATACGTGTGTGACTGTCTTGTACCTAACTCAGCAACCCACATTGATATGAACCAGTAGATACCCTTTCTTCACCTACAGATAGAGAGAACACAAACTTGAGAAACTTGAGCTTGAGAAACTGCACCTCAGGAGCATCATCCATACCTTGATCCAGTGTTTTGGAGCATCAAGCTGGTGCAGTAATTGGGAAAGGTTTTTGTTGTTGTTGTTTGTTTTTTGTTTGTTTGATTTTTTTGAGGTGATACAGGGAGGCATTGCACACTGGGGAGAGGTAACTTGTAGTTGGAGCCCAATGGGCACTATTTTAATGCAATCTATAACTCTTTTTTAGTTTGCCTAAAGGCTTATGTTTCGGGATCCTCTGTTCTTTTGGTGTGGAGAATATGGCAAAGCAAATACAGTGTGAAATTTCTCAGTTTGTTGGAGATGAACCTTAGCATTTTCTGAAGTTGTGAAATGTTTAAAGCCTGCTTTTGAGGTTCTGGGAAAGTCCCCACATTGCCCATGAACTTCCTGTGTGAAGATCACCTTTGAAAGCTTATTGGACAAGTATGGTTTTTGGTTTATTTCTTCTTTGTTCAGTTTTCACTGCTTAAATTTAAGACATCAAGAGAGGTCTCTTTGTTCTGCTCATCTACTGGTTCTTTTGTTTCCTCTGTGTGAATAATGAGCTCCTCATTCATCCCACAGAATGATCATTCCCAGTGAAAGGTACCCACTTTGGATGTAGTTTCTGTTGTCTCAGGCTTAGTTCAAGCTTCTAGTTTAAACTTCTTGTAACTCCAACAGTGTGTTCAGCACAGTTATGAAATGCTATTCTCTGAGCATTATAATCATTGTCTTTGTCATCAGGGCAGCTGTGCCCTCAATGTTGGGCCATTGCCATTCCGTCTTAGAAGAAGGAAGTAGAAAGGATCATTTGAACTTCTCTGGAAATTCTCGCCACGCCTACCTATTTCTCTCTTCCACCTGTATGCAATTCCACCCAATTTGAACATGGTCTCATGGTCTTAGGGGTGATGGAGTTTATAAAGGGTTTATAACGTGATGAAAGTTGACAGAAGAGAGGAAGTTGGCATCAATGCTGAGGTGGTATTTCTCAGTGATAACAAGAGCTTTGGGTTCATCCAGGCTCTCTGAGTGACTCCTCACCCATGTTCTGTGAGCGACCCTTCACCCATATTCTATGAGTTAACCTAATAAACTCATTGCCTTGCCTAGTTTGGACCTTGGTGGAACCCTTGGACTGTCCTTTGTTTATGACTCCAAATCTGATGCAAGAGATACTTATTGGATTTTAAAGAAATGTTTTTGTGTAAAACAACATAAAATGAATAACACTTAATGTTTTTGCATTTTTTTCTCCTTATGTATATATTCTTATCAAAGTTTGCCCGTGATCTTAAACATTCAAATAAGTTCCCCCCAAACTGGAAAATTAATATTAAATTCATAATTTGAGACAGAAATACTACCATAAAAGCTATAGCTCTTATGAGACAAAATCAGTTTGGGAGATTGTTGCACAACATCGTCCTTCAGTTAAAAACAAAATTGAGTGCAATTATCACTGTTTGTAGATGGATTTCATGTGTTTAAACCACAATACAACATTCTAGACTGAAGTCCCTCAACATATGGCTAAAAGGAATTTCCTCTCCATCATTTTTTTTATTTAAAAGTATCAATGCACATAAACAGATAATAAAATAAATAATAATATAAAATATTTTGTGTATTTTAAAGACCTGGACTATGAGGCATAGTGGTAAGAAAAATCAATTAAGTTAAAAGCAGGTAAGTCCATTGTTTCATTTTGGTTTTATTTAATTTGATTTGATTTTTTCTAGGAATACCTACTTTTACTTTTCAAGAAATGATAATGACTCTGATCATTAATGTTCAGTCTTGCTGTTGTTCCCTCTAACTCATATCTATTATTTTTCCTTTTATTTCTTAGTACATACTTCTTGTTGTCTCCCCCATGAGGCTAGTAGCTCAACACAGGGAAGTGCATTTGGTTAACTCAGGGATATCTTTAGAAAGAGAAGTCATTTCCACAGACAGCCCTGGTTCATTAGCCTCCTCTTTCACTGTGCTGGGCATTCTGGGACAAAAGTCTCATTCGCATCAAAAGGAAATCCCAAGGGATTTCTACTTTGGCGAAATGAAATTAATTAATTACAGTCTAACATAAGGTGGCTGGAAATACATACATATACAGAAATAGCATTTTAATCAATTTTCATGCCAATGGGAGAATGGTTTCTGAACCTCACTGCTAAATGGCGGGAGGACCCTGCATGCAGGGCGCCTGTTCCTTTGGAAACAGCTTACATCTCCAGCAATTTAAACTTAGAACAAAGAAAGGCAAAGTGCAGAGCACTAAAAGAGATCCAAGAAGGAATTTTGTCATGGCAAGACAAACTAACATTAATAAATGAAGCTAATTAGGCTTGATTTGCATATTTAACTCATCTTAATTACACATGGATTTAGCAAACATTTTAAAAGCTGCAATCAATCTTTCACAGACATGGTTAGTTATTTACATGAAATAACAAAAACTGGGAGCCTCATTAGTGATCACTCTGTATCCAGTGTACATGCTAGTGGGACTAATTCAGTAGTATTAATGGAATATGCTTTTCATTAACAGTTTGTAATCCATAAAGTTTAAAAGTTCTTTGGTTCATATGTACACATAAAATTTTGTCACAGCCATTTTGAATGTTAGGTAAACTACTCTGGTACATAAAAATATTTAAGTTTACTCATGAAAGGATCTCCATGTTTCTCCTGACATTGACTTTTTAATGTTTATTTATTCATTAAAATTTTATATACTTATATAATTGCAAAGCTAAGGTAATAGTCATGATTGAATCAAGATCCATCTTGGTATTATTGTGTCCAGGAAGGGTTTTTTCCCAAAGTTAGAGTGGATTTTAATTCTGCTCATCTTTAGACATACCTTACTTGTTTTTCATAAGTCACAGACTTTGAATGTAGCCTACAATTTCCTGTGTCAGTGGTTCTCCACCTCCCAAATTATGCAACACTTTGATACAGTTCCTCATGTTATAATAAACATAAGCCATAAAATTATTTCATTGCTACCTCATAACCACACTTTTGCTACTTTCATCAATCATAATGTGAGTATCTGATATTCAGGAGATCTGACATGTGACCACATAGGGGGTTACAACCCAGAGGTTGAGAACCTGTGCTCTACATATTTTTATCTTCTAACATGCTTTATTTGGTGAATTTTTCTTAGGTATTCCTAGGTATTTTCCTATATGAAAGCATTCTCTCAAGGCATAGCAGAAGTGACTGTAGGAGGAGAGCTTTCCCCTGGACCATTGTATGTGGAGCTGACAGATGTTAGGAATGGCCAAGTGCAGAGGGGTATTGGGGGAGGGTGCAGAGATCTTTATTCTGTACAGCTGTTAAAATAAGTGTGAAATTCCCATTGCTTAGAGATTTTCTCCACAGATTTCTGCCATGAAATCAGAGATGCTGCTGAGTGGTTAACCCTTTTGCCTGAGTTGCCTTGAAACACCACTGGTCATAGAGTAAAAAAGAAAAGTTGATAAAGAACAAGCTTACCAAATAAAACATGTTTCCTAGAATCAGCTTCTGTGTGTTTAGGAATATAAACCTATTTATTCAATGCTCACTAAAAGCCAATTTGTGTCTGTGGTTGTGAATGAAGATAGTAGTTTTCATCTTGGTCTTCATAGGGCCTGCTATGCACGTGCTGTGTTCATGTAATAATGAACACTCAATGAGACTTGCTGCATTCCAGACAGCAGGTTAAGATCCTTGCCTGGATCATGTCGAGAGGTATTCAGATGGCATTACAAACAGTAGCATTCCTGGGTTACAGATAGGAAGACTGAGGGTCACAGGGTTCTAATGGCAAAATTAGCTTCCACCAAAAATCCAAATGTGAACAACTTCCAAACATATATGCTGACGTTCAGTTCTCGATATCTCAGAAGGGTCTAAGGCAGTGGCCTCTACCTTCCTAATTCTCTGATCGTTTAATACAGTTCCTCATTTGTGGTGATCCCCAACTATAAAATAATTTTACTTTTGCTGCTACTTCATAATTTTGCCACTGTTATGAATCTGATGTAAATATCTGTGTTTTCTGAAGGTCTTAGGCAACCCCCGTGAAAGGGTCATGTTTGATCCCTAAGGGGTTGTGAGCCCAGGTTGAGAAATACTGCTCAAAGGCCTTTAAGAGAATACTTCAGGTTATGTAGGTTCATTAGAGTGAGCCTTGTCCATTGTGGCCGATTTCTTAATAGAAAGTGGTTAGGATGCTGACACATACAGAGGAAAGACTAAGTGGAGATATAGAAAGATCACAGCCGTGCACAGACCAAGAAAGGTTTCCTAATGAAGCTAAACTTGCTCATGCCTGGATCTTGGCCTTTTTTTCCTCAAGATCCATGAAGAACTGTAACTATATCAAAAAAATAAAAATAAAAACTACACACAATATCTTTAAAAGCTGGTTCTACAGGATAGTCAAGTATGGCTTGCTCTTTTGAGAAAACCCATTTACTGACCTGATACTTCCTGGGATAACTTTATTCATACTGTGTAAGATGCTGAGATAGGAGTGGGCTAAGGACAGAGAGAAAACCTTTCGGCATTGACAGTGCTTTTAATCCATTAGAACAGCAGAACTTTAAGAGCAGCCATAGGAATGGGTTCACCACAGTGACCTGCTCTCCTATTGGCTGAAGTCATGAACTTCTTGTTTGGCTTTCGAAAGTGTTCACTGAAGCTAGCTGTCACTGACTAACCAATGCTGATTGCTTTCTAGGGAACGGCTCTGTACAGCTTTTGCTAACTGATTGACTTTATAGCCAACTCTGGTATTTGTCACTATGGCTTTGGAACAATGTGTCCCTTCTTAATAGAACAGTGACTTTTAAAACTCTCAGTGGCCAATGAAAATTAGTAAGTTGACTACAAAGTAGAAAAGCAAAAATTAATCTACAAATGTTAAGTATTTTGATTTGTATAGATGTTAAGTAGAGATCATTTTATACAAGTCTTTCCAACTATAAGAGTATTTAAAATACTACTACTTTTCTGTGGTAGAAATTAAGAATATATATTATTTATATATATATATAATATATATATATATGAGTTAGTATGTTAAGTGCATAGCATACAGCTTATACAAATTAGACATATTAATAATTCTGTAATACCATTTCCAATACAAAAATTCTTCACCATCACTCTATTCTGTTCCTCAAAGGCACATGTACTGGGGTTCTTTAACATAATAACCGAGGTAGGCATACAAGATAGAGAGGGAAAGTGATTGAAAGAGCACAGAATAGTCCATAAACTATGTGGAAGACATGGTTTGCAGTGATCACCTCTGAGGATGACCTGAGAAGGGGGACTAACTTTTTGTTAAACAATGCTTTTTAACATTGATATTATTTTTTAAATTTTATTAGTATTATTTTTACTTATTCACTTTACATCCCACTCACTGCCTCTCTCCCAGTTACCATCTCCCATAACCCTTCCCCCATCACCCCATTCCCTTCTCCTCTGAGTGGGTGGAGGCCACCTGTGAATTCAAGGCCAACTTGGTCTACGAAATGACTAGGACAGGCAGGGTTGTTACACAGAGAAATCCTGTTTAAAAACCCAAAAAACAAACAAACAAACAAACAAACAAACAAACAAAAAAACAAATCTTTGTGGGCCATCCCTGGCTGTTCTCCACCCTTGCACATGAAGTCTCTGCAAGGCTAGGCACATCCTCTCCCACTGAGGCCAGGTAAGGCAGCCCAGCTAGAAGGACATAGCCCACAGACAGGCAGCAGATTTTGAGACAGAGCCTACTCCAGTTGTTCAGGACCCACACAAAGACCAAGCCATCCCCATCCCTTTTCCCTCCCAGTTCCCTCCGTCCATCTGCCTCTTATGACTATTTTATTTCCCCTTCTAAGTGAAATTCAAGCATCCTCACTTGTCTATTCCTTCTTGTTTAGATTCCTTGGATCTGTGGAGTATAACATGGATATCCTATATTTTATGGCTAATATACACTTATAAGCGACTATATACTACGCATGTCCTTTTGGGCCTGGGTTACCTCACTCAGGATAACATTCTCAAGTTCCATTCTTAATATCAATTTATTAGCCACACATTTCTCACAAAATATAGACAATAAAAATATTTTAGCCATATGTTTTACTGCAAAGGGTGTGCAGAGATTTGTAGAGGGATGGAAATATTCCAGTTCCTAATCTCCATATCAGTTATTTAGATATACACATAAATGAAAGTCATTAAACTTAATTTCTTCAGACTTGTACATTTTGGTGTCTGGCAAGACAACTCAGTTGTTAAGAGCATGTACTGATCTTGCTGAAGATCCAGATTCCTTTCCTAGCACCTATAGTCAGGCAGTTCACAACAGCCTGCAACAGGACCTCCAGGGGGATATAATAAGGATATAATACCTCTGACCTTCATAGGCACTAGCACTTAAGGGCAAATACCCACACATACACATTATTAAATATGTATATATTTAAAAGACTTACACATCTCACCCTATGTACTTTACATGCCGATTAGAAAAAAATCACTAACATATCAAAAAGCCATTGTGTACTATGGCTTGGGAGCTGAAGAGACATCTCAATAGTTAGGAGTGTATATTATTACTCGTCCACACAACCCAATTTCAGTTCCCAGCGTTTATTAGGGCTACTAACAACTGCCTGTAACTCCAGTTCAGGGAGATGCAAAGTCTCCTTCAGTCCTCCTCAGGTACTGCATGTAACTGTATACGTAAACATACTTAAAAATAAATCATAAAAACCAATCGTGATGGTGCACACTCCGGAGGCAGAAGCAGACAAATCTCTGTGAGTTCAAGGCCAACTTGGTCTACAAAATGATAACAAGTAGGGTTGTTACACAGAGAAACCCTGTTTCAAAAAAAGAAAAATAAATAAACAAACAAGCAAACAAACAAACAAATCTTTGTGGACCATCCCTGGCTATTCTTCTTTCTTGGTTCTCTCTTGAAGGTGAACCGACTGGTATGAGTATAGGTGCGGGCAAGATATTTAAGGTTGCTGTATAGTATTAAAAATGCTTACCTATTTTAAGTCTAAGTAACTTTGCTGCTATCTGACCTGTGTGACTTCCTCTGAGGGAATCTCTGGCATTAGCATCTCATCCTAAAACAATGGGGGGAGGGGGTTAAGTAATGGATTAATTGCTAGAGCCTTTTTCCTCTTGTCCAGTTGCCTCTCGCTTGTCATCTAGGGGAAGTTTAGAGCAATAAACTTCTACTGCACCAGGAGAAGAGTCATGCTCACAGAAGGAAAAACTTTTACATAAGAAAATATGGATTAAATTTGCATAAATTCATATACAAATTCATACACACATTCTTAAATCTCTATTATAACAAGTTGGGTCCAACTTTCATACTAGCTCATAATTACATACTTAAACATACACACATCCATACTTACATATGTATATTGAGCAAAAGACCTAGCATCAGTGCAGAAAGAACTCACTCATTCTGGATGAAAAATGAGCTCCAATCTTTATTGCACAGTGAAATTAAAGTTTCTACCCTGTTATTGCTAAATGAAGTAAAACCAAGTCTATAAGAAGAAAGCTTTGTTCTCTTTGGAATGACTAAGCCTGCCTTGCTATTACAAAAAGACATGTTCTATCCCATGGTAAGAAGCCTCCTGCTCCTTCTGCTCTCTGCAGCTTCTTTTTTCCTCTTTCCCTCTGCATTCTGTATATTGCTCTCTTAATTTTTTAAGTTGCCTTATAGTTTCTAAGTTATTTTACTCTGCATTATCCTTCATGTATTGTTCTCTCCTCCTGCTCTGATGTAACAATCCTCTTTCTCCCAATGCCTTTTTTTTCTAAGATCTTTTGGAGTTCAGTTCTATCTAAAAAGTTCTCTTCAGTTCTGTCTTCTCTCTTTGTCCTCAGCACTTGTACATCTTTCAGAATATATGAGCACATGGAAAAAAGTTCACCACAAGTTTTCACATAGATTCAAATCATAGATCAAATAAAAAGTTTACAACAGAGAATGTTTACATGCATATCCAGTATGAGTAATTTTCTGGCTAAACACTTATCTTCCGTTACCAGCTCTACAGGTTTCTGGAGAGTTAAAAACCATAATTTTCATGACTAGGGTATTAATGTAGCTTTGTATAGACAAACCCAGTTGATATTTTGTCTTCTGTCCTTGCACCCATAGTAAATCATTAGTCCCCTTTTTATAACCTATGGTTAATTGTTTTACAACCTACTGGAATATGCTCTGAATAGTAAGTGCCTGCTTGCTATGTCAGAAGCAATTAATTCATGACACTTGAAGACTATGAATTCATGACTTTTGACTATCACAAAAGAACTTAATAATTGCTATAATTTTAGGAATTCTTATAGGATCATCATTAAGAATTAAGAAACCATCTATTTGTCTATGTAGCATCACTACAGGACAGTAGATCTTCATTGTTCTGCAGAGATCTACTCAAGAGAGTGGGCTATTACCTAGAAGTTGATTATATCTATATCTGTATCTGTATCTGTATCTATATCAATATCTATATCTATGAACAGGAAAAGCTTATTAATAGCAGGAATATTTCCTAAAATGTAATTCTCCTGGGCCTTGCCAAAAGGAACAAATCCATCACAGATTTTTTTAATCCAAGGCAGACCCATCTCAAGAAGATCACCTGCTAGTTTTTAGCTTCTCCTTCATGGCTCCTGAAAAAAATGAAATAAAATCTTTTAAAAGTATATAGCCTTTGATGTTATTTCTAAAAACCTATATATTTTTCTAGTCTTAATTTTTTTCTAAGTACTGTTAGATTTCCAAAGCACCATTATGCTATAAAAGGAAATAGATGACCACTTATCTCTTTGATAATTTTGGTTCTATTATAAATGGTTATTCTGTGGCTTTACTATAGAACTATTTTTCAAAATGTTTATAAACTTGTCATTGGTTGGTTGGTTGTTTTGAGAGAGGGGCTTAGGTTGGCCTCCTCCTCCATCTGAAGTTGAGGAGAACCTAGAACTTCCGATCCTTCCGCTCCACCAGAAGTCTTGTCTGCAAACCTGATGTCACAGATTTGGACCACACACACAGTTTTATGTGATGCAGATGGTCTGCTCCAGGGCTTTGTGAATGCTAAGTAAGCAACATATAAGCTACCCTACATGCCAAGCCCCTCATTTGTTTTGTTTTGTTTTGTTGTTTTTAATCTTGAGTTAGTTCTTTTTTTTTCCTGCATTTTTTCTTTTTTTGAGTTAGTTCGTTAATGAGTTTTATATTCTTTTTGATTTTTATATGGAACTATTAATAGTCCTGAGGCTTTTTAATATTTTAAAGAGAAGAGATGAATACACAGTTTTGGTCAGGTAAGGATGTTGTAACTACCTCTAAACACCATGATGTCTGTATGCAGCTTCAGTTCTCTGCACTTCATGGGTGAAAGGTGGGACATCACTGCCTGTCTTAGTCATATCAAGGAGTAAGATAACCTCACAGCCACTATATTGGCTGTTTTTGTGTGTCAAGTTGACGCAAGCTACAGTCATCAGAGAGAAAGGAGCCTCAGCTGAGGAAATGCTCTCATTTCATTACAAATCCAGCAGTAAGCCATTTTTCCCAATTACTGATCAATGGGGAGAGCCCAGCCTATGTGGGTGGGGACATGTCTGGGCTGGTGTTCCTGGATTCGATAAGGAAGCAGGCTGAGCAAGCCAGGGGAAGCAAACCCGTAAGTAGCACCCCTCCATGGCCTTTGCATCAGCTCCTGCCTCCAGGTACCTTCCCAATTTGAGTTCATGTCCTGACTTCCTTTGGTGATAAACAGCGACGTGGAAGTGTAAGCCAAACAAACTCTTTCATCCCAGACTTTGTTTTTTAGTTATGGTATTTCATTGCAACAACAGGAACCCTAATTAAGACAGCCACTGTTATATGTGCTGCTGAGGCCTGCTGAAAGGGAAAGCGACCCCTAGAGGGTACTGCTTCAAATGAATAAACGCTTACATAACGAGCATGGGAGAACAGGATTGAGTCTATGTGTTGTTATTTATTCTCCAGTCATTTAATTTTCTTGCCCACATAGGGGTAAGTGACTATCGAATTAGACAAAAAGAGGTTACTACCTTGCTTCTGGCTTCTTTAATCTCTTGGCATGGGTTCAATGCCTCTTTGCTTCTCTCTTAAGACATATAATAGCACCCATCTCACAGAATTGTGCTTTTCACACAACACTTTAGAGTCATAATTAATAGTAAATATACAGCTTGTCTTCCTGCTGAAGTCTTCACTGTCCTACAATTGATTAAAGTGTTGAGAGTCAAGGGCAGCATCCATTCGCTTAAACCATCTTGTAGCGAAGGTGGGGGAATCAGACTGTGTACCAATTTGATTCCTGTCATGGCTGGAGGTAGTAAATGTAAATAGTAGGGAGAGTGTTTGATTTTTGGTGGTGTTTTTCCATTTTCATTTGAGATCTCCATGTCAACTTGCTTACTCATTGATGAGTATCTGTTTTTGTTTATCAAATTCTAAAAAAAAAAAAAAAAAAAAAAACCAAAAAAAACCAAAACAAAACAAAAAAGAAACCTATCTTAAGCCTTGGGAATAATACATACAGTGGAGGAGATATGTTTCTCTCCTGGAGCTTCAGTGACAGCTGGAATTAACTATGAGTCATTTTACTTGATGGTGAGTTACAGGAAGGTAATTTGTTTATTGCATATTAACATCAGTAGAAGGAGTTGAGTTTTGAAATCTCAGAGCTTAATACAGTAGAAAGTGGCTTCTCATTCACAGACTGAATCCAGCAGGAAGATCCCAGTTGACGTCTCGTGGTTGTTCAGAAATGCAGGCTCTTTTTGTTTTATGTTTCCTATCACCTAGGGCTTCATTCTACAAATAATAAATGGAGAAATGTGTTAAAGGATTATGTGGTATACTTAAGATTTATTTTACAGTGGGCTAGGCATACCTTAGTTGCATGGACAAGCTGGACCCTGATGTTATGCCCAAGAGCAAGAGATCAGTTTCATGAAAGGCCAAAGGGGTGGGAGGGCTCATTGTGGGTGGTGCTGTCCCCAGGCTGGTGTTCTTGGATTTTATAAGAAAGCAAGCTGAGCAAGCCAGGGAAAGCAAGCCAGTAAATAATATGCCTCCATGGCCTCTGCATTAGCTCCTCCTTCCTGACATGCTTGAGTTCCAGTCCTGACTTCCTTTGGTGATGAACAGCAATGTGGAAGTGTAAGCTAAATAAACCCTTTCTTCTGCAGCTTGCTTCTTGGTCATGATATTTGTGTAGGAATTGAAACTAAGACAATTTTCACTGCAGCTTATGGCATTGCCTAGGCTTAGTGTCCTCAAATTTCTGAACCAAAGTTATCCCTTCCCTACTTCATCCTACTGTGCACTGGGACAGGTAGTACATAGAACCTGGTGTCTCTTTCTTCTTCTTCTTTTTTTCACTGCATTTTTTATACTACAAATTGAAGGCTTGTTATCTTGTTTGCAAAGTTCTGTGAATTGAATATTTTTGCCATCCCCATCTAGATGTTTTACCAGTGAAAAGGTTGTAATGGTGAGCTCAAGACACAAAAGAGTTGTTGGTTTTTGGGTTTGGAATTTTTTTTCATGATGAGGAAGAGACACTTAAAGTGATACCTGCACACAAAGAATAATTCCATCACTAAGAACTAATTAGCCAGTATATTAGTGATTTAAAAAAAAACAAAAAAACAGGGTAACAGACCAAGACAGCAAGAGAGAAAGAGAAAGGAAGATAGAGGGAAAGGGAGAAAAGAAGGTGAGAAGAGGGACAGTGGAGAGAAAGGAGAATAGGAATAAGGAAGATTGAGGGAGATAAGGGACAGGGATGGGTGGGAATGAGAGAGAGAGAGAGAGAGAGAGAGAGAGAGAGAGAGAGAGGGATAAGAGGTGGGGATAAATGATAAGGACAGAGAAGAGATAAAAAGACACTACCAAAGAAACAAAAGAGACATACTAAACAAAATCTTGCACTGAAGTGCAAACTGACTCCAGAAAAGAAAAGGAAGGCATCTGTGCTTATAAACTCTAGACACATGCTTTGAGTGAGATGCTCATAAGTCTCTCCAGTGTTGTTATTCAATAATTTTTTCTTTTCTTTTATTGAATACTTTCTTTATTTACATTTCAAATGTTAGCCCCTTTTCTGGTTTCTACTCTGGAAACCTCCTACCTAATCCCCCTCCCCCTGTTTCTATGAGGGTGCTCTCCCATCCACTGACCCATTCCCTCCTGCCTCCCTGTCCTGGCATTCCCTACACTGAGGCATCAAGACTTCACAGGACCAAGGGCCTGTCCTCCCATTGATGCCCTACAAGGCCACCCTCTGCTACATATGCGGCTAGAGCCATGGTACTCTTTGGTTGGTGGTTTAGTCCCCAGGAGCTCTGGGGTCCCGGTTGGTTGAAATTGTTGTTCTTCCTATGGGGGTGCAAACACCTTCAGTTCCATCAGTACTTTCTCTAACTTCTCTACTGGGGACCCCATTCTCAGTTCAAAGGTTGGCTGCAAACATCCACCTCTGTATTTGTCAGGCTCTGGCAAAGCCTTTCAGGAGACAACTATATCAGGCTTCTGTCAGCATGAACTTCTTGGCATCCACAATAATGGTGGGGTTTGGTAACTGAATATGGGATGGATCTCCCAGTGGGGCAATCTCTGGATGGCCTTTCCTTCAGTCTCTGATCCACACTTTGTCTCCATATTTCCTCATGTGAGTATTTTGTTTCCCCTTCTAAGAAGGACTGAGGCATCCACACTTTGGTCTTCCTTCTTCTTAAGTTCCACATGGTCTGTGAATAGTATCTTCCATAGTCCAAGCTTTTGGGCTTATATTCACTTATCAGTGGATGTATACCATGTGTGTTTTTTTGTGATTGGATTACCTCACTCAGGATGATAATTTTCTAATCCCATCCATTTGCCTTTGAATTTCATGAAGTCATTGTTTTTAATTGCTGAGTAATACTCCATTGTGTAAATTTATTGTATTGTCTGTATCCATTCCTCTGTTGAAGGTCTTTCCACCTTCTGGCTATTATAAATAAGGCTGCTATGAACATAATGGAGCATGTGTCCTTGTTATATGTTGGAGCATTTTTTGGATATATGCCCAAAAGTGGTATAGCTGGGCCCACAGGTAGTACTATGTCCAATTTTCTGAGGAACCACCAGACTGATTTCCAGAGTGGTTGTACCAGCTTGCAATCCCACCAACAATGGATGAGTGTTCCTCCTTTCCCAAATCCTCACCAGCATCTGTTGTCATCTGAGTTTTTGATCTTAGCCATTCTGATTGATGTGAGGTGGAATCTCATGGTTGTTTTGATTTGCATTTCCATGATGACTAAGGATGTTGAACATTTCTGTAAATGCTTCTTGGTTATTCAATATTCCTCAATTGAGAATTCTTTGTTTAGCTCTGGACCTATATTTAATATGGTTATTTGTCTCTCTGGAGTCTACGTTCTTGAGTTCTTTGTAGATTTTGGATATTAGCCCTCTATCAGATGTAGGATTGGTATAGATCTTTTCCCAATATGTTGATTGCCATTTTGTTCTATTGACAGTGTCCTTTGCCTTACAAAAGCTTTGAAATTTTATGAGGTCACATTTGTCCATTCTTGATCTTAGATATTAAACCATTTGTGTTTTTTTCAGGAAATTTTCCCCTGTGCCCCTGTGTTCAAGGCTCTTCCCCACTTCCTCTTCTATTAGTTTCAGTGTATCTGGTTTGATGTGGAGGTCCTTGATCCACTTTCACTTAAGCTTTGTACTGGGCAATAAGAATGGGTCAATTTGCATACTTTCATATGCTGACCTCCAGTTGAACCAGCACCATTTGTTGAAAATGCTATCTTATTTCCATTGGATGTTTTTGGCTCCTTTGTCAAAGATCAAGTGACCATAGGTGTGTGGGTTCATTTCTGGGTCTTCAGTTCTATTCCATTTATCTATATGCGTGTTGTCTGTACCAAACCATGCAGTTTTTGTCACTATTGATTTTTAATCCAGCTTGAGTTTAGGGATGGTGATTCCTCCAAAAGTTCTTTTATTATTGAGAATAGTTTTTGTTATCCTGGGTTTTTGTTTTTTCCAAATGAATTAGCAAATTGCTCTGTCTAACTCTGTGAAGAAATGTGTTCAGATTTTATGGAGATTGCATTGAGTCTGTAAACTGTTTTTGGCAAGATGGCCATTTTTACTATATTAAGCCTGCCAATCCATGAGCATGGGGGAATCTTTCCATCTTCTGAGATCTTCAATTTCTTTGTTTAGAGACTTGAAGTTTTTGTCATACATATCTTTCCTGCTTCCCTGGATCCTGGGAGACCCAGTTGCTCCAGGTGTTGGGACAGATGGTATGGCCTCTCCTGTGATCCTGGACATTTTATAGCATCTAAGAGTTAGGCTCCCTGTGGTTGTTGTAGAAGTGGGTGCAGAGCCAATGTCCCAGATCTGTTCTGAGTGCAGGTTCAAACTGTGGTCCTGGGTGTGTTAGAGCACCTGGGAGTCAAGCTTCCTTTGGGTGTTGTGGGACTGGTTGTGGAACCAGCACCTAAGGTCTGCTCAAGGCACAGGTTCAGACCATTCAATCCTTCTTTAACCTTGCCTGTTAGTGCTGTAATCAAAAATCTCAGCCAATGCATAAAATACTGAAAGTCAGAGCTAATAAAAGAGAAGAAAGCTAAAGTCTATAATGAGATTGGAAGTCAAGAGCCAATGACTATGAAGAATTGAGATGTTAGAAAAGATTTGGAATTTGTTCTTATGTCATAATTTTGGGGATTGCTAGACATAGGAGGATTGGTGTGTCTAAATCAGCCTTTCCTAATTCCATACTGTTTGTGAGAAGAATGTGTTGTGAATGGCATAAGAATGGAAACAGAGTCTAATGAGAAAGCTCATAGAATGCTGTCCCCTACTAGGGAAGACATGAAAAGAGGAACAGTAATGAATAGCAAATGGGAGAGGCACTGCATGGCATGTAGGGATGAAGGTGAAGGAGGATGTAGACTGTCACATCCATAGGTTTGTGATTGATTGTCTTTGTTTTGGTAGCAATTTCCTGCATGTTTATGCATGGTTGTATGCGTGCATGTGTGCATGTGTGTAAATTGGTGATGTCATGTGTATTCATTACGAAGAAATGCTTTGTTGAGGGACAAATAACCAGTAGAGATGACTTTCTTTTACACATTACACCAGACAGGCTATACCAGATTGGTTACCAGTGGTAACAGTTGTCACAAGAACAGTGGACAGGGTCAGAACATTCAATGATAAGAACCTATCACTGTCCCTAGGGCAGAAAGGGTAAGAGGAGGACATTACTGTATGCAGTGTATGCGATAGACAACAGAAAGATAGAGTTTGGACCACTGACAGAACAGTAGTTGAGCTGAAGAATACAGGAGTTGCCATTTATCCATCTAATACTTCTGCAGCTCTCTGAATCCTAAAGGTAACTGCCTTCTGGGGAGAAGGGTCCCAGATGATATTGTTAGTGTTGAGCAGGCTGTGGACCAGGCCAGTTGCTTAAGAGGAGAAACTATAGGGCATAGTCCAGATAACACAAATGACCTCTTTAAAAAGTTCAACAGAGAGAAGGGTGGAGATATCCATCTGGAAGCCATGAGTACTTCAGCAGTCATATGTCGATGGCATGAAAATGTTCTGTTTGCTTATTTACTTCCATCTTGATTCAAGGTAGGCTCAACTGGAAGAGGAAATCTCAGTTGAAAACATACTTCCATAAGATTGGATTGTAAGCGAGTCTAGGTGGCATTTCCTTGACCAACAATTCATGTGGGAGAGTCTAGCTCACTGTGCACAGTGTTATTCCAGGGCTGGAGGTCCTGAGGGATATAAGAAAGCAGGCAGGGAAATCCATACAGAGCAAGCCAGTAAGCAACACTCCTCCATAGCACTTCCTGCCTCTATGTTCCTGCCTTACTTAAGTCACTACCAGTGATGCAGGGTCACCTAATAGTTGAAATACAACTTTCCTCCCCAAGATGCTTCTGGTCATGGTTTTATCATGGCAACAGAAGCCCTGTTGTTTTAGAAACAACATCCTAGCTGCTCAATTTTACCAAGAAAGACTCAGAAGACAGATGCTGGAGTGAAAGCCTGCTAGCTCAGAGAGACAAAGAAAGCACCCAGGTGACCGTCCTACTGCACTGATATCCCAGAAGGAAAAAGTTCCTTCTCCTTCTCTATACTGTCTTAAATTCCTTCCAACTCAATATTCCTGCTTTCTGTTTACTTATGCTCACTCTCTGACAGCTGATCGCTTGCTTTGCCTCTTGACCTAGGGTTGACTTTATTTAGCTCTAGGACTAAGCCACACCACAAGTATTTGTTTACAGAAAGCAGAAAGCTCTTGGGTTAAAGGTATGCACTAGGCTTGAGACATCCCACAGCAAGCTTTTCAGTTCAGTCTTGGAGTTCATAACGTATGAAATATCCTAAAACAAAGCCCTAAGACAGCACGTATTTATATTTATTTGATTGTCTACGTGTGCACATGTGCACAAGGGCTTTGGAGGCCAGAAGAGGACATTGGATCCATAGAATTGCAGTTCCAAGCAGTTGTGAACCTCCCAGTGTAGGTGCTGGGAGTCATATCAGGTTCTCCCTAAGAGTAGGAAGTGTTCTTGCCCTCTGAGCCATCTTTCCGTCCTAAGTGCAAATATTTAAGCTCTTACTTTGTGACAGGAAGTCCACTTCCTTTCAATTCAGACTTAGCTCATTCCTACCAACAGAACCGAAGGTTAAGTGCTGTTAGTGTTGTGCACTGAATAGGTAACTAAGCTAGTGAGGTAAAACTATTGTTTAAGGTCAGACTGCTATCGCACGCCAGACTCAGAAATCAGGGGTCAGGTTTTCCTCTCAGGGCTGCATCCAGATACCTCCCACCACAAGCTTCTCTGTGTGGGCGAATCAGATGTCCAAACAGTATGCATAGGTCACATTATAGTTTTAAAAAAAGCCTTCCTCTTTTTTACTTTTTTACAGTTCCTTTGAACAAAAACAATTTTGACAAGAATTCATCAGAGAAGGTATTCCACATTTCAACATACCATTTTGGATATTGCTTTTGATTAAGACTGTTTGCAGACTAGAATATTAGTAACCCACATACTCTCTCTGCCTCAAAAAGAGTAGACTCACTTTTATCTGGAGAACAAAGCTCAATAGAAACACTTTTTAAACTTTTTTTAATTCATGAAACATTTATCTTCAAGTCAGGTTTTGTTATAGCGGCACAAATGTGGGCAGTCAGCATTTCCATTATAACGGGCACTTCCAGGGCTATTCAAGAAGGCCTCAGAGACCCACCTTTGAATTAAAACTTGGCACTCAGAATTTGAATCCAAAAAATAGATTTTTCCTACCAATTAATCAAATAATTTAGAGATTCTCAAGTTGGAAACAGACAAAATGCAAAACTGTATGTGCAAAAAAGAAAAAAAAACACAAAAAAAAGTTTAAAGAAAAATCTTCCAACATAAAACTTTTTAAGGATGTTTAACGCTCATTGTACAAGTATAATATTATATTACCCTATAGTCATTCTCAAAGAAAATGAAGTTGAAAAGTCTATAAGTAAACATATTAGTGATTATAACATCTTATACTTGGTAGTGAATGAGAATAGAAAAACCAGACAAAAAACAATTCACCATGGGATCCACATGTAGTGTTCCCTTACCAGCTCCATGGCCCAAATAGGAAGAGAACAGTTCTAGCAAAAAGAGCCATACTGTGAAACATCGTGTAAGCCCTGCCTTGATCATTCTGAATGGTGCTTGATGGCACATCTGTTATTCTACTTGCTATCATAAGAAGACATTTTTGTAGAACTAAACATGACTTAAGTAAACTCATCTGTTTTATCTCCTAGGGTAAATGTGAGCAGTCTCTGTATGGCCACATGCACTCCGTCAATGACGCCACCTTCACACCTAGGGTGAGTTCGGTTCTCTCAGTGAAGACATATGATTCTTCACATGTCAAAATTAATTTTAATGAAAGTAATTTCCAAAGTGAAATGAATACTTCAAAACCTGAGGACAACAAAAGAAGAATTAACTATAAATAGAGAAGTATGTCGAAATAGAAGATGGGTACAGAGCTTTACAGCTCACAAATTCACACACACACATTAGGCAGCAGCATTAGAGAGGAAGAAGGCTGTAGTATACACCTTCCTCATAGCATTGTGTCCAGCATAAGCTTCATCATGTAAATGAATAGATGCTGCCCTAATTCTTTGCAGTTCTGGGAGTTCATGGTCTTGCATGCATCAGACAAATAGCATAGGTCACCTTGGTTCTTTAATCAGAGTGCTGTTCTGTAGCTCAAGCTGTCTTTGAACTAATATTGAAGCTCAGCATGCTCTCAGACATATATATAGTAGAGTTCCCATTACATATATGTACATATATGTATATATGTATATATGTATATGTATATAATTTCTCTTGCCTCAGGGCTGTGCCACCAGAACTGTGCAGAAGGTTTCATCTTTAAATGTAAAAGCTTTAATGAAAGTAAAAGCAAAATGAATGTAGACAATAAAAAGCAGTAGGAAAAAAAACAGATTTTCTTCAGTTTACTACATATAAGCTGGTAAGAAGAACATTTTATTAATGGCTAGATGTATTCAGCTAGAAGGATGGTTAAGCTTTGCTTTGAGTTGCTAAGCTAATTAATGATATCTGTAAAGGAGCTCAGATAATCATCATAGGAGGATGCTTTAAGTTTGTACCTTCTCAGATGAAAGCAGTTTGACTAGACAGATGACCTCTCAAGTCCCTCAAACTCCATGATTTAATTACATCTAACATCTTAATTCATCTCTACGCTCCCAGTAGAAGGAAAGAAAAACCCCTAATTCTTTATTCCTCCTCTTTTCCAATTAGCCAAAAAGGAAATCTGATAGATTGCTCACTTCGAACCTCAAAATGACAGCATAGTCAAAATGCTGTTACTACCCTGCTGATATTATTCTTTAAGAAAGAAGAAAAGAACATTCTCTAAAAATTATGTCTTCTGAGGGAATGTTGAGTGCGCCAGCTGAAACTGCAGTTGTGCCTGTCACTGCTCAAAGTTTTAACGATGGGTGCCACCACCATTAGATTGTAACAGATTTGTCTCTGTATGGAACAGTCCATTTAATTGACTATAGTGAACCAATTAGTTGAAAAATATATTATGGATCGGTCCTACTTACCAAGTAAAATTTTATTTCTAACAGAATAGTGAGATAGTTAAGCACCACGGGCCACATGATATAGGATATTTATGCTAAGACTTTATTAAGCCTTCTCATGCTCAAGGAAAATTAAATAGAAGCTGAAATGAAGTAATTTTATATTTCGTAATTCAGGCATTTTATTTTGGTGAGCAATATCGTGGTGAAAAAAGACCCACCATTCAACATTATGAATGGTAAATGGAATAAATATGGAAATGCTCAAATTAGATTTGCTAAACTGGCCACCCCAGCTGATATGCATTAATTGTATGCATTTCAAATGGCAGAGGATATGAAATGCAGGTGTCCAAAGTCAGAGTGAGTAGTTTGTTTCTGGTACATGCACTGCTCACAGGAGAAATTACTGTTCCAGACCAGCATGTCAAAGACTTTCTGGAAACTCTCATTAATTGAGCTTTCCTAGAAGAACTTATTAAGTACTAAGAAATGGTGTTTTCAGTCAAGCATTTTGTGGAGCTTGGGGAGCTATGGAAGATGGGGAGGAAGCATTCAAGGACCCATAGGTGCTCATAGGACTCAACTACCAACCAGAGAGCACGAACGGGATGGACCTCGGCCCTCTGCACATATTAACAGTTGTGCAGCTGGGACTCCTAAAACAGGAGCAGGGGCCATCTCTAACTCAGTTGCCTGACTTTGGACCCCTTTCTCCTAACTGGGCTGCCTTGTCTGGCCTCAATAGAATTAAGATGTGCCTAAACTTACTGTAACTTGATATGCTAAGGCTCCATGAGAGGCTTCCCCTTTACTGAAAAGAGGGGGAGGATGGGTGGATAGGAGGGAAAGGGAAGTAAGAGGCAGACACTGGGAGGAGAGGAGGGGGGAAGCATCAATCAGGATATAAGAGAGAGGGGGTATGTTTTGTTGTGATGGCTGAAATTCTCTGAGGAAATTTTTGGGCACTTGTGTTAACATTTTGCTAATACATCTTCTGTAACACACCTGTTAAGGAGTGTCAGGAGGTTGGGTTATAGAGAGTTCAGAGCACAGAGCCATAGTGACAGTGTTAACACTTAAAAAACATAGGTCAAGTCAGTGGTAGTGACTGTGTTTATACACTGCATAGACATACAACCAACATTTAATTACATATTAGCCTTGTTAATTGCTTTATGCCTCTGGAGAAGGCACTGGTGTTACATTAATACTTAAAATTGCATTTCGTTGTCTGCACAAGCATAGTTTTAGGAAAATTCTGCAGTTTGGTATCAATAAGCAGACATCAAAGTCTAACAGTCGGGGCCATTAGTCTTGGAGACATTTAAAGAATTAATGCATATGGTCCTGAAAACTATTCAAATCAAATTTAATGTCATTGTTTATGAGAATTCTAATGCCTTCATTGGTGACTTATTTCTCTCTTAGAAGTAGGTATTTATTTAAATCCTATCTCCTTTTAAAGTATTCTGTAATGAAATATTTTAAGGAAACATGAATGTGCTTTGTTTTTCTTATTAAGTCCTTTTCATATATTTCATTAATATGTAATCTTTTATTAAATAATATAATTTATGGTTTTAACTTGATACATAGTATATAAAGTGGCATATAACATTTGTAGGTGATTCTTTTTAAAAATTTTTATTCTCTCATATATTATATCTCTACCACTGTTTACTTTCCCTCCCCTCTCCCTAGCCTCTTCCCCAACTTCCTCTCTCCTCCAGGTCCACCTCTCTATATGCCCTCAGAAAATAGCAGGCCTCCCAGTGACATAACGAAGCACATATCATCAAATCAAGGCTGGACAAAGCACCCCAGTAGGAGGAAAAGGGATCCCACAAGTAGGCAAATGAGTCAGAGACAGCTTTCTCTCTCTCTCTCTCTCTCTCTCTCTCTCACACACACACACACACACACACACACACACACACACACACACACACACTTCCACTGCTAGAATTCCCAAAACACCAAGCTACTCAGACATAACAAATATGCACACAACCTGATTGATCTCTGTGAATTCCCATGAGTTCCGATCAGTTGGTTCTGGAGACCCTGTTGTCATGGTATGTCCCTGACCCCTCTTCTTCCTCAAACTCTTTCCATTCTCCCTCAGCAGTACTCCCCAAGTTCCACCTGATGTTTGACTGTGGTACTCTGCATCCTGCTGGATGAAGTCTCTCTAGTCTCTTTGATTTTGCAAGGTTCTGGTCTCCAAACATTCTTCAGGCAGGATGAACTGAAGGTCAAAGGTTTATGTCTGAGTTGATGTCTCAGTCTCTCTGTTTGATGCCTTGCCTGGTTATAGAAGATGGCTAGTTCAGGCTCTGGGCTACCCATTACTAGCAGTACTTGCTAAGGTTATATTCTCGCAGATTCTGTGCAGTTTCCATCGTATTGGGTTTCCACCTCACCCCCGAAATGCCTCCAAGTTCCAGTCATTTTTCCCAGTATTTTTCTTTCCCTCCTTCCCCACCTGATATCTCTGGTTCCCAACCCCACCAATGCCCAGTCCTCTAGCAAAATCTATTCTATTTTTTCCTTTCCAGGGAGCTCCTTATCCCCCTCCTCACACTTAAGGCCTCCTTGTTACTTAGCCTCTCTCAGTCTGTGAATTGCATCATAATTATCCTTGGTACTTGATGGTACTTGAGTACTATATCCCTAATATCTACTTATAAATGAATACATACATACTGTGTTTGTCTTTCTGGGTCTGGGTTACCTCACCCAGGATGACATTTTCTAGTTTCATCCATTTGCCTGCAAATTTCATGATGTCATTGTTTTTAACAGCTGAGTAATACTTCATTGTGTAATTGTACCACATTTTCTTTTTCATTCTTTGGTTGAGGAGCATCTAGGCTGTTTCCAGTTTCTGGCTATTATGAATTATAGACATAGTTGAGCAAGTGTCTTTGTGGTGAGGCATCCTTTGGGAATGGTATAGCGGGGTCTTGAAGTAGACCCATTTCTAATTTTCTGAGAAAATGCCATATTAATTGCCAATGTTTACACTTCTACCAGCAGTAGAGGAATGTTCCCCTTATAGACAACCTCACCAGCGTGAGTGATCCCTGTGCTTTTGATTTTAACCATTGTGATAGGTGGAAGACGGAATCTCAGTCATTTTGATTTGCATTTCCCCGATGGGTAAGGGTGTTGAACATTTCTTTAAATGTTTCTCAGCCATTTGAGATTCATCTGTTGAGAAGTCTCTTTAGATCTGTACCCCATTTTTAATTGGATCATTTAGTTTTTTGATGTCTAGTTTCTTGAGTTCTTTTATACATTTTTGATATTAGCCATTTCCTCTCTTTTCATATCTATTAATATAATATTTGAAGTTCTAGCTAGAGCAACAAGACAACTCATGAATATAAAGGGGATACAAATTGGAAAGGAAGAAGTTAAAGTATCACTATTTGCAGAAGATATAAGAATAAGCATAAGTGACTCCAAAAACCCTATGAAGGAACTCCCATAGCTGATGAAGACCTTCAGTGAAGGAGCTAGATGTGAAATTAACTCAAAATAATCCATAGCCCTCCTATATACAAGTGACAAAGAGAATAAGTCTTTATAAAGCAAGACTAAATCATCAGAAAGGAAGGAGATGGTTATTTATACAAAACATAGACAATATAATGTGATGAATGATTTAAAGCAACTCTGGAGCACCATAACTTGTGTGTGCCATCTACACTATGGAACTGAGATTGGAGGTACTGCCACATGCTGTCTCTGCTGGCAACTGTTCTCCAGGACATCAACTTATGATTGACTGTACCCAGAACTCCTCCAGTCACTTCAAGTGCCCATTGGCTTCTTTGTCCTTCTTTTGTTGTTTTTATTTGCCTTTAAGTCATTCCTAGGAATTGGTCATGCAAAAGTTGGTATTTATTAAACATATCAATACATGTTCTTAGCTCTTTGTCTACAACTAACTTCTCTCCTTTCCTTTGGGGTTCATTTCTTTTTTACTGAAGAATATTCCCTGGTAGTACTTTCTGTATGGGAGAATGTGAAGGTCTGAGTCTCTGCATATCTGAAAATTCCATTATTTCCTTTATGTTCCAATGTTCAGTTTTTCTCTCGGCACTATTGTTGCGAAGGAGATTGTTTATCATGGAACAATTGATCTTTTGTAGATAATGTTTGACCTTTCTCTCCTACCTGTTGTAAGACTTTTAACACATTCTATTTGAGTTTCTACAATGCATCTACATATGGATCTGTTAGCTTTTTGCCTGTTTGCACCAGCTGATGTGCTGCTTTAATTGCCTTCCTACAATTCAACTAAAAGTTCTGACATTGTTCTCTAAATATCATTTTCTTGTCAAGCCCTTCTAGGTTTTCTTTAGAAACATATTTATATTTTTGCTAAAACTTATTATTCAAAATCCATAACACACACACACTCTCTCTCTCTCTCTTTCTCTCCCGGTGTGTGTCTGTGTGTGTGTGTGTGTGTGTGTGTGTGTGTGTGTTCATATGGAGGCAAAAGGTTAGCTTTGAGTGTTATTCCTTGGCAGCCCTTTGCCTTGTTTTTGAAACAAAACTCTCCTTTGTACCTGTGGCTCACTAATCCAGCTTCTCGCTACCTGCTCAGTGATGAGATTAGAATACATGACACCGCACTCAGCATTTTCCTTGAGTACTAAGGATCAAACATGTCCTCATGCTTATGCTGCAAAAGAATGGATTATCTGTTGTCCTCTGTGGAATCCGAGGTTCCATGGGTCTCTGGTCTGGTTGGAAATGGCCAAATTGTTAAAGCTCTCACAGTGGAAGCCCATGCAGGGTAAGCAACAGGGGTCCCAGGTCTTGCCTGCTATGGTGGCAGTGCCAATGCCAGCATCGGGCGCAGTGGCAGCAGGCACAGCTGGTGACAGCAGGTGACTCTGACTGGCAGCAGGCAGGCAGCAGCCATGACAGCAGCAGCAGGGAGGGCAGGAGTGAAAGCTTAGTCTTCCAGGTGTAGCTAAGGTCCAGCAATGAATGCTTCAGAAGAGAAAACTCTTTCCCAAAGTGTCCAGGGTCATTAAAACAGCCACTCTCAGATGACTCTTGGTGAAATAACTTATGTAGTTTATTCTAAGTGGATAGGAACTTTACAAACATTGAGGAGTAGGGTGGGATTCCGGGGCAGTTGCTTCCCATTGGTTCAGTTGGAGGTAGTAGAAATGCTCTAATAGCGAGGAGAAGGGCGTCAGGTATTTTACCGACATAATTGTTAACAGTCCTCTCAGTGGAGTGTCGTGATTATGTGTTCCACAGCAGGTAGTTTGGAAGGGAGCTGGCCCCATACCTACCTTACTCAGTTTTGAGTTTCACAGGGTATGGTATCACTCAACCTTCAGTCAGCTTCAGTCTTCACTCAACCAATCCTTCAGTCTGTGGATGACACAGTCCATTTTCCTCATAAATAATCTCCTCATCCCTGTGTTTTAAAAATTTTTTTAATTCCCCACACATTAACTTTTGTGTCTGATTTGAACTAATTTTCCCAGACTTCCCATGACTTCTATGAAACTATGTGTTTGAAATATTGGGCATTATCAATCATAGTTATCTTTGTACCCTAGTACCTTTTGGATTCTGACTTTACCATGCAAAAGATAAAGACATACTTATTAAGCACGATATTAATAACATAAATATAATGCTGCAATATATAGTTTGGACTTTAACAAAGTTATAGTTCTAAAATTATTCTAAATAAAGTATGCAACTACTAAAATAGATATGTTCAATAGGAGTTGTGGTTTGAGTATACGTAGACCATGCAGAGTCTATTAGCAAGTGTGGCATCTTTGAAGTAAATGTGGCCTTGTTTGAAGAAGTATGTCACCCTTGGGGTAGACTCTGTTGTCCTATGCTCAAGCTTTACCCAGTGTAGAAGAGATACCCTCCCCCTGGCTGCCTACAGAAGACAGTCTTTCCTGGCTGCTATTGAATCAGGATGTAGGCCTGTCTGCTCCTCCACCACTATGTCTGCTTGCAGGCTGCCAATCTGCATGCCATTATGAGAATGGACTGAACCTCTGAAACTGTAAGCCAGCCCAATTGAATGTTGTCATTTATCAGTTGTCTTGGTCATGGTGTCTCTTCACTTTAGCCTCAGGCAGACTCTTCTGACAAGGACAAAAAGCAGTCACATCCTGTACCAAACTATCACAAAGTCTTTAGGCCACATAGTAACATCCTTCCCCTCTGAAACCCCTTGAACCAGTCTCGCATGGTTCAAATCACCTACAATGCCAATGTTTTCTATATTTCTACAAGAATGACCCATTAAGTCCCACTTAAAGCATTGCACTGCTTTTGAAATCTAAAGTTCCAACATCCACACTCCTACAAACAATAACATGGTCAGGCTTCTACAGGAGAGTGTCTGTGAAAAATTAGGTCACAATGTGATGGAGGAGCTGAGAGTTCTACATCTTGATTTGAAGGCAGCCAGGAGAGGACTGTCTTCTGCAGGCTGCCAGGGGAGGGCCTCTCTTCCACACTGGGCAGAGCTTGAACATAATAAACCCCAAAGCCCACCCCCAGAGAAACACACTTCCTCCAACAAGGCCACACCTCTCTCAACAATGTCACGCTTCCTAACAGTGCCATTTCCCATGGGCCAAGCATATTCAAACTACCATAGGAGTATTTTTTCTTTTTCATATTGGGATATGTTATATAATTATTAGTGATAAGGATTTTAAATTTTTGAGTGAAAGCTCATGAAAAAGAACACTTGTGCAGGATATACAAGTTCAGTTCCCAGCACCACACACAGTGGCTCACTCCAGCTGTAGCTCTAGCCATAGGAGATCTGGTACTCTCTTCTGGCCTCTTTGGACATCCAACTCATACATACATACATACACACACACACACACATAGGAATTTTAATTCAGCAACATTGTTGCTTTGGCCAGAGATCATATTCAATGACATGATCCAGCTGAAATGCAGACATGCCCTGGATTACAGTATGAACTGGCTGGAATACAGACATTCCTTTAGTATAGACCTTTAAGCCCTAACAGTGAAGGTAAGTTTACTTTGTAGAAGAAACCAGTCATATTTGAAAGTGACATCTAATTGAGAGGCAGACAAAATAGAGAATGATTTGACAGAATGAATGAGAAATAGGATATGCCTAATTCATATGAGAACAGTACAGGAAAAAGAGGTTACTTAACAGCAGTGTGTGTGTGTGTGTGTGTGTGTGTGTGTGTGTGTGTGTGTGTGTGTGTGTGTGTGTGTGTGTGTGTGAGAGAGAGAGAGAGAGAGAGAGAGAGAGAGAGTGACATATGCATATGGCAGTTTTACAGAGGCAGTTTTCAAAGAGAATAAGCTAGACACAGTTGAAGACTTAATAAGAAGAAGCCAGAAGATTAGAACTTGTGGCCAAAGTTAGTATGTGCCAGGCAGAGCTATACAATCAGAAGCCAAAAGAAACCAGGTTGATTAAGTCACCTTGCAAGATTATATTGTATGGAGGCTAGAAGCCTAGGCCTAGTGATAGAACAGAGCAAGAAACACTCTTGGTTTGGCCTAAGCCATGTATTCGTTCAGCTTGGATAAGGCTTTAATCTCATCCCTTTTTCTGAGGAAATAAATAAATGCAACATTTATCCATACACACATGAATGTGTTTACACACACACACACACAGAGCAGAGAGAGAGAGAGAGAGAGAGAGAGAGAGAGAGAGAGAGAGAGAGAGAGAGAGAGAGAGAGAGGCCAATCTTTTCTAAAAATGAATTTGATTGCAATCTGAGGCTTTTCCTCAGTGGCTTCCATATGGACACACATGCTTTGATTTCGTTGTCTCTTTTAAGAAAATCATCCAGAAACAAGTATCTCAAGTTGTCTGTTTCTGGTGTGTGTATGTGTTCTAACAGACTCAAGTAGAAACAAAATGTGCATAGTTTCAATTTCTGGCCATGTCATATAAGACTGCAATAAGTAAGGTCATTCAATCATGGATCCTGGGAAGCACAGGAATGTTAGGCAGAATTTATATACTACACAAATTTCAATTTTATTTCCTTCTTTAGCACTCTAGCTTAATGTCATTAAGTATTTAGCTGGGCCAATAATACTGATATTTGATGTCAGTTCAGATTCCTTCCTGCACCTACATGATATATAAGTCAAAATTCTATGGTTTCTGAAAACAATAATCAGATCCTGTCCATCTAGGGAAATTGGAAAAATAGCAATAGAATAGAAAACTTATGTAACATGCTGTTTTATTTTATATAATATTTAAATGACTTCAGTGTTTCTACATACTAAAAAAAAAACATTTTCAGCGTATCTTATACAATTTTTACTAAATATTTTATTAAATAAGGTTTAGTCATCTCCCCTAATCATCTGCCAGGAAAAGAATTTCTAATAAGAAATGAAACATTATGATAGTAAACAAAGGACAAGCTTATATACTGAGATCCCCCCCAAAATCTAGAAAATAAAAGAATATTTTTTCTCTTCTATATTGCTCTGTCCTTATAAATATGCCAAAAAGGGGGGAAAACAAAAATAATCAAAAACAAAACAAAACAATATCCAACCCTATATTTAAGATTTTATTGTAGTCGCCTGGCCTAATGCTGCTTGTATTCTAATGCTAACTTGGGGCCTCCAAGACTGGTGCCTCCGAGTCTGCACGTAAAGATGTTGAGTGACCCTGCCCCCAGAAGACTCTGACTGGTAAACAAGAATGCCAACAGCCAGTAGCTCTCCAGAAGAAACAGGTGAGTTTGAGGTTTCTCAGGCTTGGGGGAGAGGACTATGAGTAGGTGAAGGAGGAGGAAGAAACCACCATGGGATAGCAGAAGAACACGCAGGAGGAGGGAAGGAACAAGGACACTGCCAGTTATAAGGGTCAAGAGAGCATGGCCCTAAGTGCTGTCCAGTTGGAGTTAAGAGCAGTCCAAAGAGAACATAGTTAATAGTAAGTAATAACTTGGTGTTATCAATAAATAAGTAGATTATAACAACATGGAGGATAGGCAGCTTCCCATCTATTGTGTTGATTAAGATATACAGTAAATATAAAGGCTGTGAGTGTGTCTTTCTTCCAGGAACTCAACAACCAAAGGCAGGTTAGAAACCCTGGACAAGGACTTTTAAAAATTTCTACATTTTATCATACAACCTCTTCTGTAGCTCCTATCTGTAGGCAATGGTGATTCCCTATAGATTTTATTTTCTTCAAAAGTACATGCCACTCAGAAGCTTTGTGATTGTGTCATGATTTCTGGTATTTCCTCTTTGTCTATAAAGATTATTTGCTTCCTATTTATTATGACTCTTGAGCATTCATGACAAAAGCTCAGTAGACAGTTCAGACTTAGCAACCCTTCACTGAAGCTCCTTCTGTGTCTTGGGCATGGCTATCAATTCTGTGGGTTCAGCAGTAAAGGATACCAAGTGCTGTCTTTATGGGCCTCATGCAGCCGTGAGGATACAGTGTGTATTTAGTATGCATCTATAAAAATGAACCAGCACAAAAACAAGTAATGAGAAAGTTGGGACCTAATAATTGAGGCACACTGTGAGAAATGGTATCTAAGGAAAACCCACCAAGAACGGAAGGAAGAAACCTCAGGCAGGTGCTCTAAGGCCAAGCTCCCAATGTGTCAGCATCATGATGTGAGGGAATAGCAAGACAGGAAGACGTGTACTGGACTTGATTTACCAAATGATAGATAACTAGCAGATATATAACTAACAACTTGGGCTGTTGTTATTAGTTAAACATGGTGGCCATCTAAAATTACCACAGAGCGTATTGTGTGGTTTAAGAACCCTTTTAATACAATATGACCTGGTTATATTTATAATTGAGTTTTTTGTGTAATACTTTAACATTTTAACTCCACAGACCTTGACATGATTCTTGTTATAGAAACTAATCAATATGTACTCATTGATTAACAAGTGTCAGAAAGTCACCATAGGTCAGAATTCGAAGAATAAGAAGACAGAACAATGTTTGCTGTGGCATACTTACATTTATTTTCTATTATCAATTTTAAATTTTAATGTGCTTTGTAGCTTTCTCATGATTAAAAGTACCCAAATAATTCAAACTATGTTTCTGTTTATAGAGAGAAAATTCCCTCTTTAAAATACTACCCTTTTGGAGAGATGATCTAATATAAGGACGTCTCAGTTAAATAGTTTCATGACAAAAAAATGCTATAACAACATTCAAATACTACTGTAAAATTACACATCTCTCATGATTGTGTTCAGTCTTGCATTTCATTTAAAGACGTTAAAGCATGCATGTTTGATAAACAGCATGTCTTTTCTTAAGAGATTACATTACATATAAGGATGATGTTTAATACATCTCACATTGTCCCTGGATCATATAATTAGAGCAAAAAGAATTGTCACACCAATTTACTCATAGCATAATTACAAGAACACTTGATTATCTCCCTTAATGTAATTTTCCTCACTTAATTGTGTGTTCTCCAGTGAATGTGACCCACCAAATCCACACTTTCATAAGTGACTGCTAGTTAATATGTCACACTGCCAGCAGAGCCTGCCCTTCCTGTGGAAGGGATTTAATTGTATAACAATTATGACTCTTTGGAGAAAATATTTAAAACTTTCTGTGTCCCAGCAGAAGACCTGGAATTACTGCAGAAGAATTTTAATCCAGCAAGATGGCTGCTCTGATCACATCCAAAGACCATCTAGGACTGTGTGATCTGGCCAGAAGGCAGTTATGCCCTTAGTAAACTCCTTCAATCCCCCTGGTTGGAATTCTTTAGTACACACATACTAAACCATGTCAAACAATGAGAGGACAACAAAATGATGAATCACAGGAAGATTTGACAGAATGAGTCAGATATAAGATGCTCCCAACACTCAGGAGAGAAGCTATTTAAGAGCAGTTCAGGGAGAGAGAGTCAGTCAGTTGGAAGTCAATGCCCTGAGTGTAGTGCAGTGGCTGAGTTCATTTGTAAATTCACACAGTTTAGTGCAGGTCAGCAGAGGCAATTGAAGCCAGAAAATAGGAAGAAGCCAGAAGAATAGAACAAATCGCCAGAGTTAGTTTGAGGCCAAACAGAGCAATTCAGTGAGAAGCTGAGAGAAGCCAAATCGAATCAGTCAGCTTGGAGAGGAGTTTGGGCAAGAACAACTTAGTTGAACCAGCCAGCAAGAGTTAAAAAAGAACTTGAAATAGTGAGCGTACTCAGTAGTAAGCCTCCGAGAGGACAGTTACATCTGGGGAATAAAAGTTACTTTTACAAATTACCTGGGGTAGGTTTGACTTTTCTGTGGGTTTGGATCTGACATGACAGCCCTTGCCAAGCTTTATCTTCATGCCTACCTTATTTCCCAGCTGAGTCGGCACACCCAACCATCTTCTTCTGTGTTTCCTGAGATGTTTATGTTTCTTGCTCATACTTTCCGTTATAGGATTGGAGAATATTCCCTGACTTGCTACTTAAAGTGTTACCCAGCAGCATATTTTCCCTGACTGGTGGCCTCTGAATCTCAACTGAACAAAAAAAGATAACTATCTTTGAGATAGCTAGTTTCTTGTTAATTCAGCTTGATTCTGGGTATATTCCTAGGAGGAGGGATTTTGTCTTTTAGAAATAAGTTTCAATTTATATATTGAACTAGAACTATAAAAGAAATCAAGTCATTAAATTATAGAGTAGAGATTACTTCCCCGTCTTATATATAGATGGATATAAATCTATAAATAAATAGATAAAATCCATGTGATAGCAAGATTATAGCCTTGCTGTCTCTAGAGATTATCCAAGGGATAAATAACCATATATTCATTATATAGATAGCTTACTCATGAAAATAAACAAACAAAGGTATATTTTTTAAATCATAAGCTACAGAGCCAAAGTAATGGCTTGGGCAGTAAAGGTACAAACTAGTAAGCCTGATCTGACTTCAGTTTCTGTGATCCACATGGCAGAGAGAGCTATTGGTCTCCTGCATGTTGTACTGTGCAGTCTATACACTACATACAGCATGAAACGTGCTTGACTCTGCCACATCCTCCATACACAAAATAAATATATCAATACATGTAAAAGAAAACTTAATTAGAGGTCACAAATAGAAAATTACAGCTCAATAAACAAGTTCTTAGAAAATTAAATTGTCAAAGGAAAAATATAATAAATAAAAATTATAAAAGTAAAACAGAAACCTCAGTAAAATTAGTTTTCTGAAAGGCTATGAATTTTATTTAAATATGAAATTTTATTCTGTAATGTTTTTATTAATAAGGTATTTTTAATCTTTTAATTTTTTAGCTGATATATCATATGCTCATTAACACAAAGCCTAACAAATATAAACTTTGTGAAGGCAAAAATGTCACGAATCATCTTTATGTTTATTGGGAAGTACTCTGAATTTATGAGACTCTCTTTATACACATATTCATAGAAAATAAATCTATTGAAGGTTACCCCCGCAGTGTTACTACAGAGAATACTGTATTAATCAATAATAATTGGCCACTTGATAGGAGGCTTTTGCCAGGTACAGTAACACCTTAGGTTACCACTGCAATAAATACACTGGGTCAAAGAGAATCTGTGCGGATCTGCTCTTAATGTCTTCTAGCAGCAATTAAAGAGCAAAAGGACATTGCTACTAAGAATAGTCACTAACATGGTGCTCCTATTTTTGGTAGTAAATGATTGAGTTCTCCAGGAAGTATAAAAATATCAATTTTAGGTATTTATTTTTATACCTATATATTTATTTTTAGGTATTTATGTTGAAGTCCTCAAATGACTAACTTGAAAATACTAAAATGTGTAACACATTTTTCATATGGACCTCACTGTACTTTTGGAATTATACTAGGGAAATAAAATAGTCATCGTTTTCCAACCTGGAAAGAAATACACTTGTCTGGAATTCTCCATTTTGCAGCTAACTCTCCTCTAAAGTGGTCATCCAAGATTCTAAGGCCCTCTGTGCTCTCTAGAGCTGCAGCAGAAACCTGGGGCTCTTCCCCTTGGGTAGTTCTATTCCTCCCTTCCTTCTACCTTCATTATTCAGAGAATATAAAAGGACCAGCTTCCTCCCTTGATAAAGGACAACAGACTAATGAATTTAAGTGCCTGCATCATTAAAATTGTCATCCCTGGTACACTATTTCAAGTGTGGTACCTAGGGTGGCTAGCTTTTACTCTTCAGGGGGTACAGTGATCTTCAGTTTCTTATGTAAATTTATGCAAAACTGCTCCAACAAAATCACATGCTATTTATTTCAAGCCTCAAAAGGAATGCTTCATTTCCTGATTTGGTAATGGAAGGCACTAGAATAGAGTGGGGTGAGCTGAGTTACAGGTTAACAAATAGAATATTTGTTCATTCAGAGATGAAGCAAGTTTGGAGAGAAAGCATAATGACACACTTTTCAATTGTGTGGAATAGGGTCTTTATCACAGTTCTATTTCATCTACACCCCTAATGTTTCAGGGTAATACACGTCGTCTTGATTGGGACGTTTAATCATTAGCTTGCTCAAGATGATCCCACTACTACACCATAAAGTCTAAGACATGTCTCATTCCTTTCTAATTGTATATTCAGTTCTCTTCCACACTCCACAACCTGACAGAAAATACAGGCATTTCTAAGAGGAAATGCTTGAGTGATCAATACTTAATGAATGACTAATCATTTTTACTGAATCCCCTTTTAAAAAATTCTCCACATCTTTTCAAAGTGTGTATACATTGGTCAACTTATAGTAACACAAAATGTATAGTACTGTGGAATCAGAATGTTCTAGAAACAATCAGCTAGAGTACTTCGATGAAACGGATCAAAGCATTTTAGCATTTAGCTAACTGGTATTTCAGCACACATGAATTCAATAAATCTAAAGTTGGATCACTGTCATCAGGCAATGTTTTAGGAACTAGGAAGATCAGCACAGGCTCCATTAAAATGTAAATCTATGCAGCAACAGAGTTCTGTTTAGATATAATTGTTTAGAAGAAAACAAGTTCGCAGAGTTTCAAAATCTCTCAAGTTGTAGTCATCTTGGGAAAGTATGTTCTGTGTGTGTATGTGTCTTTTGTATAAAGTGAATGAATTACACAGGTGGATAGCCACAATAAGTGTAGAAATGTGTCATGCTGGACTTGGAGACTGATTAAGATATTTTAGTTAAACATTACACTTCCAAGTTTAGTAGGAAAAGGAACAAAAACACTTTTAAAAAAGTCTAAGCTCTTCTGGAGTTCTGATCCTCCCTTCTCTTCAACTTCTAATTTCACTTCCTACTTTCATTCCAAGATCCCTGTGTCCAACTTAAGCAATAGTAAGCATCAACATTAGCCAAAAGGCTAAGAATAGGAACATTTCATCTGATTTTCATATATTCCCAGCCCTGTACTTTCTTTCCTAGTGATTTAAAAAAAAAAGATTTATTTTCTGTATGTGAGTACAGTATCTCTTGTCCTCAGACACACCAGAAAAGGGCATCAGATCCCACTATAGATGGTTGTGAGCCACCATGTGGTTGCTGAGAATTGAATTCAGGAATTGTGGCCAGTGCTTTTAACCTCTGAGCCATCTCCCAGTCCCTGCTCTCTGAATGATTTTGAACCCTTTCAGGCTAAGATTGTCTGCCAATTCTCCAGTTGGTAGCCAGACATGTAAATTAGAAACATTTTCAGTTTTCTTACAATAGAAATATCACCTAATAGTTCGGAAATTTGTTAACTTGATCATTTAGGTGATAAATATTTTTGTATTCCTAAAATATTGTTCATTTTTCCCCTGAAATACCAGCAAAATATGTAGAAGCCATGACAGGTTCCAGGCCTACTTTAGCTTGGGCGGGGTAATGCTCAGTGTATGACTAATTATCTCTTCACGAGATGAACCAGAGCCATCACTAAATGTAGCCAACCCATGCATTGACCTGGATCCTGAGAGTCTGGCTCCTGAAAAGGCAGCACTGTGGGTAGAACAGTATGAACAGCTTTCCTCTGAGCCCTTTAATTCAGTGGTTATCAACCTGTGTTTCTCTACCCCTGACCCTTTCCCAGGGTCACCTAAGACCATCCATAGTAAAACCCAGATATTTCCATTACAATTCATAACAGTAGAAAAGTTATAGTTATGGAGTAGCAATGTAGATAATGTTATGGTTGGAGTCATAGCATACATGAAAAACTGTGTTAAAGGCTCGCAGCATTAGGAAGGTCGAGAACCGCTGATGTGATCCTTTCAGGTGGTCTTTTCTGAGCCGTTATATAGCTTCCTTGTGTGCCTATGCCAAATAATATGCCTTTATGTTTGCTTGATAATTGTTTATTTGGCTTTGATGTAGTTTTTTTTTTAATTTACTTTTTACTTATTCACTTTGCATCCCACTCACTGCCCCACTCCTGATCACCCCCTCCCACAACCCTTTCCCCAACACTTCCACTTCTCTTCTGAGCATGTTGGGGGCGGGGAAGACTGGATATTCCTCCACCCTGGCACTTCAAGTCTCTGAGTCTAGGCACTTCCTCTCCCACTGGAGCCAGACAAGGTGGCTCAGCTAGAAGAACTTATCCCACATACAGGCACCAGAATAAAACGAATAAAGATTCTTTGCTAAATAGATATTTACTCCAGAACTCTCAGCCTCAGCTCCTCAGTTTCAAAGTGCTCTGTGTCCTGCCTCGCTTCTTTCTCCCCAGAAGCTATTACAATGGAGGTGTCACATTGGTCGATCTTAAGACTTACCTAATTACTTTCCTGTCTCTTAAAGATTGTTGTTCCTTGTTTCCTTATGTTGTTTTCCAAATCACCATTTCCATTTTCTATTTTTTAAATGTTAATTTCATGAAAAAAAGATATACCTGGTCGGTAGTGCTTGGGGACTTGCACAGAAAGTTATTATCCTTTGCTGTCAAAAGATCTAACCATAAAATGGGTGGTTGAAATGACAATAGCATTCTTTATAAAAAGTTATGGGTAATCATTCCTCCTAATAAAGATTAATGGTGAGCAGGCACTCTCAGGAAGATCTAAAATTCCTGACCAGCCTAGTCTACATAGAGAGACTAGGCAAAGCCAAAATAAATAAATAAATAAATAAATAAATAAATAAATAAATAGTCATTTTTTTGAAGCCTGAAAGTTCATTACCCAATATGCAGTAACAGACTCAACAACAAAAGTTGCAAAACAAAATATTGCAATGCAGAACTGAAAAATTCCACAAAGCTCTCTCAGTATTGAATACCAAATGTTAGTTTGTTCTCTGCATCTCTTTGGCTTATTACGTCATTTGCTAGAAATTTTACTTCCCTAATTGGACAACACAGAATGTTCCTATGTGTGGTGGTTCGAATAAAAATGACCCCTTTAAACTCAGATGATTGAAAGTTTGACCATCCTCTCTGCCCAGTTAATGGAATTGTTCAGGAAAGATTGAGGGGTGTGGCCTTATTGGAGAAGTTGTGACACTGGGAGCTGACTTTGAGATTTCAAAAGCTCATGCTAAGCCCAGTCTTGCTTTCTTTCTCTTCCTGCAAGTTGAGAACCGGGTGTGAGCTTTTAGCTCCAGTGCCATCAAGGCTTGACACCATGTTCTCCATCATGATGATCATGGACTAACCCTCCGCGACTGTAAGCAGACCCCCAATTGAAAGGTTTTTCTAAGTTGTCTTGGTCATGGTATCTCCTCAGAGTAGTAGCATTAACAAAGACTCTGTAAATACTTCGTAAAGATTGTGGAAACAATATGCTCTGCAAGAAGGAAATACCGAGGACCACAAGGCTAGGATCTAGTTCACAGTTGTCTGCTGTAATGTGGGTAATGGTCATGCAGAGGACATAAGCTCACCTCAGAGCCAACACATTGATCTTTAGTGCTTCAAAAGGAGGTTCAATGTCAAAGGCAAGATGCATTATTTTCTTAAATCGTGCTAGGAGTTTCTATTTCTCCTTGAATGAGGTTAGAGTTTCAAAATAGTCCCAAGAGTAGGAACGTCTTGTGATTTGCACAAGCTGTGTGATTTACACAAGTCCTTTCTCTTCTTTCCTTCCAGCAATCCACTAACTTTGCGGTATACTGTCTGTGTTGGGGGTTGGGCTGCCCTGCCCCGCATCCTGCCAGGGCAATGCCTTCATTTGATTTAACACCCATACAGTAAAAGTCCTATATATTAAAAACATGGAAGAATTTTAGAGAAATGTGAGCATTCTATGTGGTATTATAATGATATTATAATGATAGCATAACGTTATAGAGGTATAAAGTTTGTATAAATCTACAGAATCAGCAGGACTGAATCACAATGACATTATGTTCTTTGATGACTGTAATGTGACAAGGTAGGTTCACCAGTTACAAGCATAACACTCTGCTGGGAGATGGTCATAGTGGGGAGACAATAACTTGTTCAAGAGGCTGGGGAAACATAGTAATTCCTTTACAATTCCCTTGACTGTGAACTAGAAAGTATTCTAAAACTGTAAGTCATCAAATAAATAAATAAATAAATAAATAAATAAATAAATAAATAAATGAAAAGAATCAGTGGCAATGTCTTGTATAATTGTGACAGAGTTTACACAGTCTGGAGATGGAAGTTTGAAAGTTTGCTTTGACTGCCTAGACATAGATATGAGTTATTCATACATTCATCCATTTGTTCCAATATTTTGCTAAGTATGTAAGCCCCAAATTGTACACATGGTCTAGAGCAGTTCTTCCTAAAATAACTTTTTACGAAGATAGAAACATGTTTAATTTGAAACCTCTAATGTGATACTCACCAGCTACAGGAAGAAACATTAATTATGGCTAATTAAAATTAAACTAAAAATTCTGTCCTCGGTTGCCATGGTTACATTTTTTAATTACTCACAATTTTTTTAACAGTGTAGCACAAGGAAGAAAAGACAGATTTGCACACCAAAAAGAAAATTAATTTGCTCTCTAAGTTTTGTGACTATTTTATGAGAGCAAGAAGAGGAATAGAATGGTGCCCAGAGGGTTTTTAAGGCACTGTATTGGAACCAAGCTGTAAACACATTTAATACATAGAAAGCCAAGAGATGGGATATAGAATTGAACATTCCAGTTGGTGGAAGAAGCAAGCAGAAATGTGTGTGTGAGCATGTGTGTTTGTGTGAGAAAACTTGTGTATGTGAGCTGGTGTGTATGTAAATGTGTGTGAGTGAGCTTGTGTGTGTATATGTGTAAGTATATGAGTGTGTGTGTGTGTAAGTATGTGTGTGTGTGTGTGTGTGTTTTACAGGAACAGCAAACAGAGTAACATCTGAGCAAACTGTGTATGATAAGCAGAAAGGAGGCAAACAATGGGTTGTCAGTTTGAATTGTACAGGAAAATAGTGTTTTGTCATCAGTGCAAGAGTGGAGGGACAGCAGTTTGTCAGCCACAGAACTGTTGGTTTTGGGGATTCATGTTTATGCTGAGGATGACACAATGCTCAGGCAGCCCTTTATCAGCATCCCTGGCTGCAGTCACCTGCATGCCCCTCATCTTGGTTGGTAGAATCAAAGATGTCTCTGAACATCGTCTAAAGTCTTCTGGAAGAAAACCTAACTGGCAAGTTTTACTGTAAGAATGGCCAGAAAAAAATCCAAGGTTGAAGGAAAGGAACTTGCCTCAGGGTCCTTGTGTGAGGTGATAAAGAACCAAAATGAGGGATTCTTCAGAGTAGAATCAGACCTGAAAATGCAGACTTAGATGTATATGTTTTTACTGAAAACTTAAGATTGCAATCTAGACTTAGTGAAGACTATCGTAGTTTCCTGTTGATCTTGATTGTCAAAATAGAAGCTATTGAGTCCATTTAATGCATTGTCAGTTAAGCTTTGGTTGTTGTTTTCCTTCCTGAGTTCCTGTTTAATGAAGGAATTAAAAGAACAGGAATGTGAACCTGGTTTCTTTCATTGCTTTTCTTCCAGGTGCCTTGATCTCATGCTCCTCTCTGCTCTGGCTCTGCTCTGTGCAAGCCTATGTATAGCACATCTTCTGCCCACAAATGCCAACGCTCCGAAATCAAAGGTCACAGTCTCACTTTTTCAGACAAACTATTCCTTGTCTACAATTTTTAAAAAGTTCTTTCTTGTTAATTAGCATTTAACGTACCATAACATTCGAATTTGGTGGAACAAGGACTTAGGGATGTTAAAGTCACTCCTGAATATCCATCACTGAAAACAGTGCCCAACAACTGGGGTGTTCTATATTTATGTGATGAATGATGGGATAGGGTTTCTACATTTGACAGATTTCAGTCTCTTTGGGACCTAAGACCATCTAAATTACCACAAGGAAAAGAGTGTTCAGATGTATAGACCCTGAGAAAATGCCACACGACATAACACTCTAACCTCCCTGAAACTTTTGCTTTCAAAGCTCTCACTCAGATACCCTTACTTGCGTTCAAAATTCCTAACAGCATTTTCTCATACATAATAAATTAACATTCTTCCATACGTGCTCCAAAATTCAGATTTTTTTTATACATTGTTAATCTCATCATGAATTTTTTCATGGAATTGTTATGGAATAGTATGTAATTTCTGATTTGTGCTTCAACATTATGACATTTTAAATATACATGATACAATGCACTCAGCTTTTCCATAATATTTGTCCATGTTCTTAAATTATCTAAAATGTTACCATTTCCAGAAGGCCGCCTTTTCCCAATGAATCCAATCTTGTTGTTTACTCTCTTGGAAGAAACCATTTCAGAACATATATACTTGATTAGGTGTTCAGGGTCTAAACAACTAGGTACCTAAATATAGCATTTAAAGGACATTCTTTCTTGTCCTTTTTTCATTCTATCTAATCATTAACTGTAAGGTGACTGAAGTGTTATCTCTCTTATGTCTCTTTCTTTTGATTCCAAGTCAGGGGACCAAAAAGAGAACATACTTGTTGCCATAGGTATGTCGTCTCTACCTATTTTCAGTATCTCTTCTGCCTTATACACTTAAACCCTAGCTTGCTCAATCTGTCCTTTGCTAATGTGCACTTGCTGGTATTCTGTTAGTTTTATTATCTATTTCAGCATGCCCTCAGTTATGCCCTCAGTTACAGAGCATGCCCTTTAAGTTCTCAAATGGTATTTCAGGAGCTTCACTTCCACAAAGTATCCTAGTCAGTGTAATATGTTTTCCATGTTAAGAGCCTTACAGTGTGGCCACCTATGTCAGGGTACCATGGAATGAATTCTTGGCCTATGTTTTACTAAAGATATGGCTTAGGCAAGTTATATGACACACTGTAAACTTTGATTTTTCTAGGTAATGGAATTTGAGTGTTATCTGTATAGGTGAAAACCTGGGTGAGATGCAAATCACTTTAAGTTTCTAGAAAACTATGCCATTATGGAGTTGTATGTCACACCACAGTTTCTAGGTCATTAGTTTTTAGTTTTGCAGCCCCCATACTCCCATGGACCAATATATAATATTCACTAATGTCTAAGAATTGATTGAGAAGAACGTATTTTTACCAACATAATATTTTATCGGTTATTTGGGAATTTCACATAATATACATGGAAGAGGAGAAGGAGAGGAAGAGGAGGAGGAGGACAAAAAAGAAGAAGAGGAAGAGGAGGAGGAAGGAGGAAGAGGAGGAGGAGGAGGAAGAAGGAGGAAGAGGAGGAGGAGGAAGAAGAAGAAGAAGAAGAAGAAGAAGAAGAAGAAGAAGAAGAAGAAGAAGAAGAAGAAGAAGAAGAAGAAGAAGAAGAAGAAGAAGAAGAGGAAGAAGAAGAAGAATTCTAAAGTCTAATTTGGGTTGTCCATATACTCACTAGAACATGGTCAAACTTAAAAAATTCTGCAGTCCTTCTCCCCCTCAGCTCCACACCTGCCCTGGCAGAAACCAATGATGGAGAGCTATGCTTCAGCATCCTATCATCAGTTTTAAGCAATCTCTTCAAAGGCTTCTTGTCTAGGCTGTGACTTGGGGGTTAGGGTGGTAAGGAGGTAGGGGTTGCCACAGAAGACTTCTGTCTCTCATTCTTAACTGCAGACCCACAGTTGAAAAAATCCACAGTATTTTTCTAAACACAGAAGTTTTACCTACTTCCTTGCAATTCTTGACATTTGCTTCTTTAGTCTTGAGCTCCTTGGGGTTCTCAGATTTTACCTTCACACTCCATTTTAATTCCATACTTAGTTGCTGTCTCTGTCTTTACCATTGGGTACCAAGGGGATTGTATAATGAGCTATTGTTTAATGCTGCATAGGCCTGTCCTAAGACACATGCTAATGTATCAGTACTAAAAATGTTTGAAATACTAATTTTCCCCCTAATGATCCTAAGCATTTTCTTATGGTTATACCTTAATACTGAGCTGCAGGTCATTACCTCCACACATTGAACGCAGCCGATGTTTCTGTGGCTTAATGTTCCTACCATTTGCTTGATGACCCTGTGCTCTTGTCTGTTTTATGAGCAGAATCTTGGGGAATGAAAATGAGGTCACCCGGCGGGCTTTATATGCAAAGTTTGCATCTCAGTGTTTATTTGAAAATATTTATGATGCTAAATGGTAACAGGAAACAGGACTTTAAAAATGCAAAAGTGCAAATAAAGTTGCAGTGAATCATTCTAATGCTTAAACGCAAGCATTACAGTTAGAGTGTCTTCCATATTCCTTTTAATGTCTTTTTTCTTTCTATACTATAAAAAAATATAAACAATTTTTGATACTTTTTTGATTGAATTACTTGCCTATACCTTTCTTGCAATAATAACCTTTATGATGTCCTTATAGTTAAAATATTTGATATATATGACTGATATATGTGTATGTGCGTGTGTGTATTCTCTCACCACAATTTTTTCTTTTATTTTAATATTATAAATAATATTGTTAGGAAAGTTTACATTACAATTATTTAAGATATTGACCTAAATATATTCTAATGTGGGAATATTTTCAATATTATTAAATATTATAACAGGTTATTCCACAGTGGAATAATCTATAAATAAAATGAACTAATGTAGATAAACTCTCTTTTTTCTTTTTTTTGGATTATTTTATTATTTATTTATAAACTCTTGAAGTCTAAATGAACCAAAGATTCACATTATTTCATCCAGGTTATTCTAGGAAAGTGGTATTATGATTCCTATAAATCATTTTTCTCATTTATGCAATGAGATTTGCCTGATGATGTAATGCTACAAATAGTACTGAGAAGATTTCGTGGTAATAAAAATCTATTTATTCTAGCTGTTAATCAGTGAACCTACAGCAAGTATAAGTCTTCTGCAACATACCCTATTCAAAACTAATATCATCACCAAAATTCTAAATAAGTTGATATCAAAAATATGATGTGCTTTAACTGAAATTTCCAAGCTCCTATGAAATATAGTCAAAGTGAGTTGCCCATTAGCTCACAGACAAAGCTTCATACAGAACCAATGTCAAATGACATTGGGTTTATGCTGAATGCAAAACACAAACACCAACTATGCATCCATTTTAACAGTTTTTGCCATGAACTACCTGAAAATAAGGGTAAAGTTATATGTGCACATGTAGGTTATGCATGTTCTGAAACCTAATCAGAAGGAAAAGAGTTTATCTCTCAATATGGGTTTGGAAAATATAAAAAAGTATTGTCGATGCTATTTGAGCCAGACATACATAAACATTTATTTTATGTCTTAGGAAAGGAATGATTATTAAAGGAATCCATCTACAGTAGTGAATAGAAGACAGTTCCTCTCAAGAGAGGAGATTGCAAACAGGGCCATCAGAGAGACCGTCATCCCAGAAGCCAAGTGTCCTGGATAGACATCTCTGATATTTGACCTACCTTAATTCAATGACAGCTCTCCTACTTAATTTCCTAGTCACTCTCTGCAATTTTACTTCTCTGTAGTCAACTGTGGTGTAAAATAGTACTATAATGGAAGGAGGAACTATGAGCCTTTGACGGGTGAAGGAAGAACCATCCACTCTCATACAGTGTTTACTAACGTGTGTGTTCTCATTGTTCTGTTTTACTGCTAATGATATCACTGTTCATGTTCTGTAGAGGAACATGGCAAAGATAATAAATATATATTACAAGGGGTCTTTATCAGATTGGCTTTTCCAACATAGGCTGAGTAGTCCAACAGTGGAGGCCCATAGACTGAGAGTACAAGAGCCTACCTGGTGGCTGCACAGCTCACCAGGTGTGTTGAGGTCCCGAGCTGGTGCTGAAGACCTGGAAGATCCGTGTAGAGTCCCAGGTCTTTGGTAAGTGTCGGAAAGGCACAGGGCATGGGTTCTGATGTCAGCTCTGAATGCCAGCCCAGACATCATAGTGGGACAGAAGTACTCAGGAGCAAGGAGCAGAGGCAGGGGTGCTACAGGCCGTGTGTGTTTCATGGACTTCTCTCAAGGGACAGCTGTTGTTGGAAAGGCCCTGTTCTGAATAGTTTTATGATAACTTGATACAAATTAAAGTCACCTGAAAGGAGAGAACCTCAAGACCTCCATAAGATCAGGCTGTATGCAAGCCCATAAGGGATTTTCTTACTTAGTAATCAGTGGAGGAGGGCTCA